>NC_056747.1:975672361-975908394 GCF_019279795.1 Protopterus annectens
GAATGGTGTGGAACTATGCTAAAAATGCAAAAACTGAGACTTTAAATATGCCATCCTGGGTGCCAAATTGCCATTATGAGAGTTTAATCAAGACAAAATGAAGTGTAGAAGAACAAAAAATATATCAATGCATTGGCTACATGACAACTTACTTAATATCTAGATGGAAACAGAAAGGTTGTGAGGCATGAACAAAGAATTTACTTTTTAAATGCATTACTGGAATGCCAGCCAAAATCTAATATAAAAAACAAGCAGCACTCAACTAAACTCACTTCTCCTTGCACTGTAGTTGTAATTATAATTTATATTCAGCTTTATAAAAGCACCAAGTAACATGCTGAAAGTAGCAATCTCTGTGATACCCCCACTTGTAAAAATGTTTCTTATCCAAAAAAGACCTGCTGCCTCACAACTATCTACTTGTTTCGTGGAGAAAACATAATCAAAGTAAAAAAATGAAGAGCACACCAGAAACAAGCTCAAGATAAATTGGTTAAAGGATTACTGCACAGGTTATGGACCACACATAATAGATTGGCATTCTGTTTAGTTTACAGGTAAAGCCTGCAAACACGACTGCAAGTCTCCAAAAATGTAATGAGCTTTTGAAAATACTGTAATCTTGTCCTTTATTACATATATTGCCATATGCATTTCAATACCTAAGGCTCATATGCAATCTAGTTATGTAAATATTCTCTGCATGGCAACAACAAATAGGCTTTCAATGCTGGTAATTCTTTAACAGTATGCTTATTAAAGCTTACTTGCATCTTACAGTCTCAGACAAGCTTACCTGATGGTCATCAAAGCATTGCTACTTAAACACAGAGCATCAGGCTCTGCAACAACATGCATTTTCTGAATAAGAAAAAGCATAAATCAATAGTATAAAAATATGACAGAAAATCAGAACATTCTGCAAAATCAAGGGCAGATGAAAAGCCACTGTAGTACTTGTGTCTACCTTGGATGGGAGGATACCCTGCACAGCATAACTGCCCCTTGCCTTGCTTGGACACATCCAGAGTCACTATGTGGGGGAGTGGGGTGCAACAAGTATGTCACAATTTGAAATGTCTCTGGCTGACGGTGATGGCCCTGGCATTTGTTATACCTCTCAACCTCAGAGCAAGACATCTGGACAAAGCCATAAATAGAAGTGGGACAAAGGCCCAAAAATAAGGACCATTTTAAATATTGCTCTTATAAACATAAAAAGATAATAGAATAGTAGGTCTTGCATTAGTATGAATTTTCTGAAGGGTATGAAGTCTGAAACTCAAATGTTGGTCATTATTTTCTAACTTCAGTTTTTAATGATTTGCCACTAATTTGCCAGAAAAAAACACTATTTTATGAAAAACGGAGCAAAATGTGATGCAAAAATATAAAATAGCCTCACAATACAACTGGAAACCTGTCAAACAAGGGACACTGTTTTAATATTAGTACTGTTAACTTGAGCAGCTGACAAAATAAGAGAATCTACATGCATTTCTGAAATTAAAAGTAATCTATTACTTTGATCATTACAATTATTTATTAATTGTAAACCTTCCATGTTTTCTTCCAAATCTGCCATTTTGCGGAGGGATTATTAAGGGGAGAGCAACATTTTGAGCCAAAATCTGGGACAGTTAAGAGGTTTGGATATACCTAATTCTATAAAGTGATTTATTTGCTCGTACCTTTCAACCTCTTAATGCAGGAAATCTGGACAAGGTCAACTATATTGGGGGAACATACAAACAGTACTAAAAATCGCTCTTGTATAAACTTAGTTGATAGAATAATAGGTCTTGCTTTAGCATGCATTTTTTTGAAGGGTATGAAGTCTGAAACTCAATGTCTGTCATTATTTAGTTACTTCATTCCTAATTGATATGCCAGAAAACCACAAATGTTATGAGGAGCAAACCAAAAATAAGAAGCACAAATCTATTCATTCTGCAAAAATCTGGACAGTTGAGAGGTATAGTTCAGCTGGGGCTGAATTATGCTGCCCTTCCCCCTCACAAAATCATGGTTGAATGGGACTTCCCCCCCAGCAGCTATTCCAATGTCCCATGACTTGGCTATTTCACTCCTTTTATCATAAACACTGTAATGTGCATACTGCTTTACTTCTATGATGATTTGGATTACATTTAAAAGTTTTATTTTACATTTTACAGCACAAATACTAATAGACATGTGCTAAACAAAGCAATGCAGTTTCACAATGAAAATAAACTTAGCATTAAAACTTCTCTGCCCTTGGAACTCACATTCATTGAAACAGCATCAAAACCCACATTCAAAGAAAATACATCTGGCCAGTGGCAGATCAAGATTAACTTCGGGCTATTTTCAAATCATAGGCCCCTTGCACAGGAAACATACATCTGTTCTTTGAGACACATTCTTGGTTGTATTAAATTATATTCCTTGTATAATACAGTACAGTTGTTAGAGGGCATTTTAAATTTATTATTTTGAACATTTTTCCGGTAAACAATGAAACAAAATGCATGCACCAATAATGACAAAACTGCCCAGTTTAGATCATTTTCTTAAAGTGTTTTTTTTCCTGCTACTACCTGGGCGACTGTCTGATCTAGCTAAACTGCAAGTATTTCTGCTTCTTGAACTGTTTTAAACTGTTTAAAGTTGTTTTTGCACCTGCACTTTTAAAGTTTGTCCTGTTTGTTGCATTTACCTGTTGAGGCTACACACTCAAGTGCGCTAGCCTGTGTTACATATTTATTGCATTTTCCTGCTGTTTGTTGCAAAAAAGAAAAAAAACAAAAAAATGATCCTTATTTCCCGTCTTTCCTGACCGAGACTAGTCCAAATACAGGCTTTGCTGTATTCTGGACTTTTGGAAAGTTCCTGTGTTGCTCATTTTCTTTCTTGGATAAAGGGAGGCTTCTTTGTTCACCAGTGGCAGTGAGGAGCTTAGAGCAGCCTATCTATCCCTGGAGGAGTGTTCCCAGCACAAGAATCTGGTAGTCTATTGGCT
Source organism: Protopterus annectens (assembly GCF_019279795.1). Lineage (NCBI taxonomy): Eukaryota > Metazoa > Chordata > Ceratodontiformes > Protopteridae > Protopterus > Protopterus annectens. The sequence continues at coordinate 975,675,369 of NC_056747.1, forward strand.
GTTTTGGGCCAGTTTCTAGCTCTTTCAAGTCTCCCTGTATAAAACCCGCTTTGGTGTGGCTTTGTACGATTTTGCACATAGCGCAGCATCGGGCAGCTCCGCTTAATTGGGTTTAAACCATTCTCGGCTCCACAAAGTCTGCTCTTCACTTTTTCCCTTAGAACTGATCTAGTTCTCATAATAAACACCCTATTCCTACTCTAAAGCCTGGCACTTGCTCACTAAAGCAATTATATAAGTCAGCACTAAAAAATTAAAAGCAGTACACCCTCACAAACTCCCCTTGAGTACCTTGTTCCCCATTGGCCCTTTGTTTCAATTATAAAGGAATTTCCAATACTATTCTAGCATGTCCAAAGGTCATTTGTCAATCTCCTCTCCAGTCCAACTGGTGAATCTGGGAATCTTGAGGCAATGTTACAACTGCCTCATGTACACAGACAACCCTCTCCTCCTCCCAACAAATTCCAACACATGTGAGAGATGCAACCATATAGCCAAACTGGAGGCTAAGCTCTCTCAACTCAGTACTGGCGTAACCAGTCAGGAAGAGAAGGAAACCACACTCATTACAATTCCAGTCTCACATAGACCTACCACAACAGCAAACCAAACACATAAACACACAAAAACATACTCGGAGGCTCTAAATAAAAATCTGCCTAAGCAGGAGAGACCTCCAAAGCAGACACCCAAGCAACCGCTACCCCAAAACAAAATACATGCAACACATAGCTTACAAAGCCAGTGTGCCGAACAGTCACAGCCCTTAAGGCTAAACAACACACCTGATACACTTGTAACAGGTGGCTCTATCGTCAGGCACACTGATGTCCCGCTCACCAGGCTGAACAAGGAGAAGGTCATGGTGAGCTGCCTGTCGGGTGCTAGGATCCACCACATAACACAAGCACTCAGGTCACTCCAAGGCAAGTACAAATATGACTCAGTCATTGTCCATGCTGGTGTGAATGACCTGAGACGTACCTCCCTGGACTACATGAAAAGAGACATAGAGGAGCTCTCTGAGCATGTAGCCCAGGCCGGTATGACCCTGACCTTGAGTAGCATCTTACCCTCACCAAGAATGATGCCACAATATGAAGACAAGATGATCAATTTCAACAATTGGCTTACGTATTGGTGTCATTCAAAGGGGATCCAATGCCTGTCAGCCTGGGATGACATGCTCGACAAGCCACGATGCTTCGCTAGGTACAGCTTGCACCTGTCACCCCTGGACTTTCGGATATTGGCAAAGGCTCTTGCCCTCCCCATAGTGCCTTTTTTACGCAAGGTTCAAAAGACAAACCCACCTCCATAGGTATCACAAGAGATAAGAAACTAAGAGTAATGCTACTCAATGCCAGAAGTCTAAACCTCAAAATGCATGCACTCAAAACTCTCCTTAGCATGGAGAACATCGATATCTGTGCAGTAACAGAAACTTTGTATAAGGCTCCCGAGAGCACCCCAGCACTACCAGGTTATACCTCATACCATGCTTTTCTGCCCCAAAACTTGGACCGAACCACAAAAGGATGGGGAGTATCAATATTCGTCAAAGATACCCACACCTCCAAGTTGGTGGCACAGCACGAAGCATTAGAGACTATCCATGTGCAACTAACAGTGGGTAAAACTGCCTTCCAGTTTATAGCCTGCTACAGACCACCCTCCCAAACCCAGGAACCCCACTCGGCCTTCCTGAGAACACTGGAAAATATGAAGGTCTCTCCAAACACCATTATATTGGGTGACTTCAACTACCCAAACATAGACTGGGAGCATTACTCTAGTTCCAACACCCTAGCCCAAAGGTTCCTAGAATTTATAAACTCAAATGCTATGGAACAACTTGTTACCACTCCCACAAGAGGGGAAAACATACTGGACCTGATCATCACCAACATGGGGACTCTATGCTCCAGACCAGAAGTGTATCCCTCACTGGTAAGATCAGACCATAAACTAATCTCACTGGATATTCACATCCCGACCCCACCCCCTTCCCAGAAAACCTCAGTGAAAAACTTCTCTAAAGCAAATTTCACACTCCTCAAAACCGAGGTGGAATCCTTCAAAGCCCCCGGGCCTGTGGTAAATATGGCCCAGACCGCAGAATCCTTTATAAACGCATTCTATGAACACCTTCAGGAATGCATGGATCATGCAATCCCAAATAAAACCAAGACCCAATCCTCCAAAGGCAGATGTCCTGTTTGGTGGACCCCAGCCATAAAAAAACTATACAATAGAAGGAGGAAGCTACTACATGATAGAGCAAAATCCCAAAAAGGGAAGGCATCTCTGATCAGTATTAGCAAAAAAACTACAGGCACTCATAAAATTGTCTAAGGCCAGCCTAGAGAGAAACATTGCACAGGACACTAAGGATAATCACAAGGCTTTCTTTAGTTAGGTTAGGAACCTGGGTGGGAATTCCCAGATATGCTCAGAATTAGTCCAAAATGACAAAAAATACACTAAACCCACAGACATTGCCAACATCCTAGCTGACAGGCTCAGCGCAAGCTTCTTCCCCCTCCCCACCAAAAGGGCAAATATCTATCCCAACAGAGTGCTGCCCCCCTGACATATCAGATGCTCAGGTAAGAGCCGCCCTCTCCAAAGCAAAAAATGCAGCATTAATGGGACCAGACGGTGTCCCGGGCTGCGTCCTACATGAACTCCAAGAAGAGGTAAACCCAAACATAAAACTACTGTTCAAGCTCAAGTACAGGATATGTACCCAAAGAGTGGCGTACAGCAACAGTGGTCCCTCTCCACAAAGGTGGTGCCTCAACGGATCCTGGGAACTATCGCCCCATAAGCCTGACTAGCTTGGTCTGCAAAGCTATGGAAAGGATCATCATGGACCTCATAAATAAAGATATTGGGGACCTACAGACACTGGATCCTACCCAGTTCGGCTTTGTTAAGGGCAGATCCTGCCTCTTAAACCTGGTCGATTTCTTTGAAACAGTCACCAAGGCCATTGACGAGGGGAAGGTGGTCCATACAGCCTACTTGGACCTCGCAAAAGCCTTCGATACAATACCCCACTCGGGCATTATAGATAAGCTCACCAGCTTAAATATAAACCCCTATGTCACTAGATGGGTTGCAAACTGGCTCAAGGACAGAACCCACATGGTTAGAATTGCTGGAGCCATGTCAGACTCCAAACCAGTTACAAGTGGCGTCCCACAAGGCTCAGTCGTGGGACCTGTCTTGTTCGGTATATATTTCTCGGAGGTACAGGCCAACACAGAAGGACTGTGGCTGACCAAGTTCGCAGATGACTGCAAACTGGGCACCATAATCGACTCTCCAGCCAACACAAGCATCCTCCAAAATGGCCTCACAGAAACAGACAACTGGTGCCAGAGCCATGGCCTCAAGCTAAATGTCAAAAAGTGTATAGTCATCCCCTTTGGCAAAAACAAAGTGCCCACAAATTACCACATAGGTGGTAATCCATTAAGTACTGAAGAAGCAATTAGGGACCTGGGGACCCAAGTTGATAGCAATCTCTCATTTGACAACCACGTGGCCAAAGTGGTTAGAAAAACATTTTATATAGCCCACCTAATCATGAATTGATTTGCATCTAGATCAGGGGAGGTCATCGTGCCTCTTTACTCATCCCTCATCAGGCCCATAATTGTGTACAATGCCCCTTTTGGGATGTAACTTACCAGACACCTGCAGCAACTGGAAAGACCCCAAAAGTACCTCACCAAGAGGATCAAAGGGCTCAAACAGATGCCATATGTTGCCCGGTTAAAGAAACTCCAGCTCTACTCAGTGGCATATCGCCTGCTCAGAGGCGATCTGTGCCTGACGTATAAAGCCATGTCCAACCTGGAATTAATGGACATATTGCACCTCAGAAAATCCAAATCCCATTGAGCTATGCGCTCGAGAGACTTGAACCTCAGCACTGAAATAAATAGGACATGCTGGAGGGACAGATTCATAACCCAGAGGCTCCATTCACTCTGGAATAAAATCCCAGTCCAGGTTAGGCAGAGTCCCTCATTGACTCTCTTCAAGAGGAATCTTGATGAGTGGATGGGAGATTGTAGGTTTACCCCAGGTATCACTTCTGTGTCACTGTTAGACAGAGGCACAGTATACTAACCTCGAAAAAGGGCATAGCAAAAATCATTTAAAATGGGTGGCAAAAGCCAAACACACTCTGGCTAGGCTTATAAATGCCCTAGGGCAGATAGCCTAGTATGAACCTATGAACCTATTTCCATCATAAAAGTCTACTCAAACTTCTACAATCCACCCGTATCATTAAATATGCACAATCTCTGCAGAAGTAAAAGTCATCTAAATAATTCCAGATTAAAGAGATATGTAACTAATGAAGTGGTTGCTGCTACCACACAACTTTATATTTCATTGTTTCATCTACAAATAAAGTGCTTGTTGCTATTGAGGAATAAATTGCCTATGCTACATTAAGAAAATGATAAGCTAGTAATATTGCAATAGGGAATGGATGGCAAACTGATAACAGGTTCATCGTTACTAGGTATCTCCACCAAAGAGGACATTCTCAGGACTGCAGCATCCACTCCCTTTAAAAGTACAACACAGTACAGTATCAGTAATGGATCTATATATTGTGGGAGTAGAACCCACAGTATTCTGCATCAAAAGCAAGTCCACTACTTGTTGTGCCATTAGCAATGCAAGCAGACACAGCATAGCACTAAACTTCTCTTCAAGCTCTCAGCTCCTTGTAAAATGCAATTGACACTCAACTGTATCTCTCAGCTTTGAAGCACAATAAATCTGGAAAATGTCAACATTTTATTGGGGGGACAAAAGCCCAAATACTAGGGACACATTTTAAACATTGCTTGGATAATCTTGGAAAGTTGCTAGAATATAATGCTGTGTTACCACCATGCATTTCACTGCCAAGTCTTGAACCCAGTACCCTGTGCACTACAGTCAGAGCAACATGCCACTATGCCAGATCAGCTGTTTCTTGAAAGACAGGTAGACTGAATCCTAAATGGTTATCATTTAGAGAATTTAGTTCTCACCGTAGCTCTCAACTTCTTAGCACAAACCACTGTTTTACCACAGTTGTAACTGCATAGACTTGAGGGATCTCTTTATGCAGAATGCTATCTTCCTAATGTGGACTGGTTCACCAGCAGTCCAGATTCCTGCATGCATGTGTGGGTTCCGGGAATGCCGATCATGCATGCGCGGAAGTCCGGTATTCACATTTGTTTGTTTTTTTTATTTCATTTTTTTTCTTTTTTTGTTTTTCTTTTAATTTTAAATTTTGTTTTTATTTGCTGTGTGGGGGTGGGGGGGGGGGCTGCAGTCCAATAGCATGAGCCGCCACTGCTCATATGCTTATATGACCACAGATATTTTGTAATTTTGCTATTTATCAAAAATGTATTTTTGTATTTGTATATTTTCCTCTTATTCTAAACCCTTTTGCCAGCTACTTGTGTATAACTGTATACATTGTATAATACTTATTGCTTTTTACCTACATTTTTTCTGTATAACAAATTGTATTTACTGTGGAACTTCTCTCCCTGGGCCTCCACTGAAAAAAGGGTTACTCAGCTCAGTCAGACTAACCTGGTCAACAAATGTAAAATAAAAAAAATAAAATAAATAATAAAGAAGTAAATCTACTTCCTGGGTGACCCCTTCTGCTGATGGTCTCATTAAACTGATCACTCAGTAGGCTTGGAAATCTCCTGACTCCAAAGAACCAATACCCCAGAGACTGAATAAGATACTTTCTGTACCTGAGGACCACCAACATTGGGCTAAAGGGCTAGTAGTAGATGCCATGATGGTGGTGGCAGCCACAAAAAGGAACTCACCAAGAAAAGTTCCTCTGTTTATCCCCCTAACAGAGAGTCTAGATAGATGGACAGATTTGGAAAGCGTGCCTGTGCATTATCGACCCTTGCCCTTAAGGTCCTTGAATTTTGTGGCACATTTTACTAGGCTCCAGAGGGATATGATCAAGGAACTATCAGACACTGTAGCAGGAGCTGTATCTGATAAGGTTCAAGAAAAAGTGGCCTCCCAGTTAGCTACCCTGGAGTCTATTTCCATCTTGATCATGAGGCTCAATTCACATGCAGCTGAACAGATGAGCAGGTCAGCTGGTTTAGGCATTGCTATCAGACAACATATGTGGATGCACTTGTGTGAGTTTGAGGAGCCATTTAAGTCTTCCTTCATAAGTGCTGCCTTTGATGGATCTTCTTTGTTCAGCCCCAAAGTTAAAGAAACTCTAGCCAGGTGTGAGAAGGATGGGATGACCCTATCTGCTGTGGGCATACATTTTTCTGCTCCCCAATGATCCTACACTAGAATCAAAGGAGTGGGAAGATGTGGTTCAAAAAATCCCAAGAGCTTTTCCAAGAGACACGGGGTGAGGGCTTCCCTTGGAGCAGAGGGGGATCTTTAATGGAAGACACCAACCCTGAGGCAGAGGTGGCCTGCAGAATCAGGGTTTCAGAGACATTCTCTGGCCAGCCCTACCAGTACTCCTGAAAGGAGGCCTGATTGCTTACCTCTAGAAGTGGTCAGGGGAAGTTTTTGTCTGCATGCAAAAGCCTGGTGACAGATAACCACAGATGTCTGAGTGCAGATAATTATTACCACAGGTTATTCTATCCCCTTCACCCTTTATCCCAGACTAACAAGTCTCCCCGATGTTCCACCTAATTAGAGAGACCAAGCAGCCTTAGAAATCCAAAAGCTACTGCAAAAAAGTGTCATCCAAGAAGTCCCACCAGACCAGATAGGATCCAGACTGTACTCAAGGTTCTTTTTAGTGCCAAAAAACAAGGAACTAGAGACCTATACTGGATCTCAGCATTCTAAACAAATTTGTTCAACAGTTCAAATTCTGGATGATCACAGTCACAGTTCAATGTATACTTCCCTTTTGGAGGAAAACGACTGGATGTGCTCTATAGACCTTCAAGATGCGTACTTCCACATAAAAATGGACAGGTGCTTCAGAAGGTTTCTCTGCTTTAGGCTGGGAGCCAGTCATTTTCAATTCAGAGTGCTGCCCTTTGGCCTCACCACAGCCCCCAGGGTGATCAAATGTAAGGCATCAGTGTCAGCTCACTTGAGACTGCATGGATTCTGGGTGCTTCCATATCTAGACTGGCTCATCACCACTCCCACCAGGCATCTACTACTTCTGGAAACAGAGTTCACTTTGCATTTGTTTGTGAGCTTGGGAATCACAGTCAGTCAAATAAAATCTCAACTAAGCCCCTCACAAGATTTAGAATTTATAGGAGCTCATCTGAACACCATTTCTTGTGTAGCCTCTGTTCCCCAACACAGATTACAGAAGACAAAATCCCAGTGCTTCTGGTCCTTCAAGCATTTGGGGGTCCATGGCAGTGACCATCACTCTAGTTCCATTAGTGAGGTTCTACATGCGCCTTCTACAGTGGCTTCTAGCATCACAATGGTCTGTTGTAACCCATCCAATGAACAACCCCATATTAATCACCAGCTGCTGCAAAAAAAAACTATTGTGGTGGATGGAATCCGAGGAAATCCTATTAGGCCATCCTTTTGTCCGCCCTCAACCCAAGGCCATAGTGACCATGGATGCCACCCAGATAGCACTGGGGGGACATTATCTGGAAAGAACAGTCCAAGGCACTCCAATAGAAGCCAAGCTGCATATCAATGTCCTGGAGTTAAGGGTAGTGCTTCTAGCATTGTAAGCTTTTCAGTCTGTCCTCCCCCTCTGTAGTCTGGTACATCAACAGACAAAGGGGAACCAAGTCCTACCCTCTGTGTTGAGAGGCCCTGGGAGTGTGGCAGTGGGCTATTTCCTCCAACCACTTTCTGATAGTAGCACACATCCTGGGAGTTCAAATCTGAGCAGATGCATTCTACTGCCTCACAAGTGGTCTCTCAATCCTGCGATAGCGAGGTGGATATTTTGTCACTTGCTTGCTGCATCCTTTCTGCATCACCCAAAACAAGTGCAGAAGCTACTTTTCCACCAAGGGATGCTCTTCTCCTTGATATTGGCCCCCGAGTCTTCTCTATGCCATTCCCCCTTCACTCTAATCCCACTTTTTCTCAAGAAAGCAGCCAGGTTGAGAAGCAAAGTGATCCTCATTGCACCCTATCGGCCTCAACAAATTTGGTTCCCCTTCCTATGGCCTCATCTAGTTCACCATCCATTGATTTAGGACCCAATTCCAGACCTGCTGTCTCACCCTCAAGTGCACCCTAACCTTCAAAATCCCAAGCTGACAGCTTGGTTCCTGCAATTCCGCTAGTTGCCAGGCATAAAGATATACCTACTCCAGTGTGGAAAATTCTGCTGGCTTCCCATAGACCATCCACCAGGAAACTCTACCTTAGTAAGTGAAGGAGATTTTCAATTTGGCCATATGATAACTATATCGATCCTTTCTCCTCTCCAGTGGAGAAAGTTCTAGATTTTCTAATCATGCTTTTTGATCAAGGGGCCTCCACCTCTACAGTTAAAGTCCAATTAGCTGCCATTTCTAATTTCCATAATGGTTTTGGGGACCTTCCTCTGATTTCTCATAGACTATGTAAAGTGTTCCTTAAAGGAACTCTGCACTTGAAGCCTCCATTTAAAGACCTCCATGGGATTTGACCATTGTTCTCCAGTCTTTGGTGCTTTCCCCTTTTGTGCCAGCAGCAACATATGACCTAAAGTTTATTTCATGGAAAATGCTTTTCCTCTTAGCTATAATGTCAGAAAGATGAGTTTCTGAGATGCAGGCCTTATGGTCAAAATTCCCTTATTTCATTTTTCACAAGGATAGAGTTTCACTCAGAACCAGTCCATCCGTTTTCCAAAGGTAGTCTCAGAGTCCAGCATAAATCAAACCACAAACTTGCCTGTTTTCTTCTCCAGTTTTTCCAACAAAGGTGAATATTGTCTACATTTGCTGGATGATCACAGACAATTATGTTTCTATCTCAATTTAGCAAATCAGAACAGTTGTTTTTTACCTTCTCTGGCCCAACTTTAGGGAAGTCTGTTTCCAAAGTTACCTTGTCAGAATGGCTAAGGGATTGTATTACTTACAATAAAAAGAATCTCAAATTACCTGCGTCACTGAGAGTGCATTCCACCAGGTCAATGGCCACTTCAGCTGCTTTCCATTTCAAGGCTTCCATGAATGAAGTATGTGCAGCAGCAACATGGACTACTCCACATACCTTTATCACTCATTACAAATTAAATCTGGTCTCTAGGGGAAGACCTTCCTTTAGTTATTTGGTTCTCAGGAATATCCTTCCATAGGGCGATCCAGGATCTAAAGTAGCTGAGGACTCTGTCCCAACATTCAAGAATACATGAAGACTCACAACATCAGATAAAGAAGTTATGTCTTACCATAATGTACCATCTGTTTTGTCAATCTGTTCTTGGCATCCCACCCTCCTTCCCCCTCCTGTGATTTCTGGGAGGAGTGAACTCTTGTTCTGGGTGCTTTGTTAGGCTTTACCTTGGACATGGCTTCTTCATATGGGTTCATGGTTCTTTTGGCTTTCTATAAGTCTGCAAACTTGATCTGAGGTAAATGGGAGAGGGGCACTGTGGGTAGAGTATTAGTTCAAGAGATGTTTGGCTGACGCGAGCTGTAATGGCCAGACTGGTTACAAGGATTGGAACAGACACCCAACAGTCAAAGGAAAAAAGTAAAGAAACCTGGCTAAGTACAGCACCCACCAACCCCATGTTTTGAAATGTATCTGCACAAACAGCCCACTTATAGAGTACCTGAACGGATTAGTCAAACTCTGAGAGAAGCTTTAGGAGATTTGGATGTGGGGTAATCCAAGAGTCCAACAAGATTTGGATGTGGGGTAATCCAAGAGTCCAACAGTCTCTGTATTGAGAAAATTGCTTAAAAAACAGGTCACAAGCTTTGGCTAGAATTTCTTCTCAAACATTTTTCAGTTGCATTTTATGTATTTTTCATACATAAACCATGGATGTAACCAAAGTGATTTTCACATTTGCATGTTAATGAATCTCTTTACTTGTTGTTTGACTTTGAAGAACCTTTTAATTTCTATTTTGTATGGCCCTTGACTTCTAGCCTGAAAGCAGCCACAGATACTGTAATTATATTTTCACATCTGGTGTGTAATTGTTATGGTTTCCAGCAGCAGGGTGCTACAACTTTACATACATTTCTTATATTCATAGAAAAGGATGCCCATTAACTTGTGTTTCAGTGACATTGAAGAAACATCAGTATTGCAGATTAAATTACATTTTTTTAGTTTAACTGCTGCAGGTTTAAATTCTGATTCATAAAACAGTTGCACATGTATGTAAACCTCCCATGAATAAACCACACTTTTACTGTAAGCGATGCTTGTAAGCTCATAATTATGTGTGGTTCTGTTGTCAAACATGATTTAATTCTGACAGCGCTTTGTATTCTGGATAAGCTCAGTTGTCTGGTAGACAGGTAAAGATGCAGCCTTTTGACACCTTAGAATGTGATTTCTGAATTACAAAATTTTTCATGGTTTATTCTTCTAGACAGTTTTTCCAGTACATAATCTCTTCACATTTATGGCTAATCCCAATTATTTTTCTTTGCCTTTCCAAGGGTAATATATTCATGGATGTCTGCAGCCATGTGGGTACTGAATCTTCCCATTCCATTATACCATTCTCCTCACTACGGCAAGATTGCTGAGTATTAATCTAAATTATTGGCTGTTGGTGGCTCCACAAAAGCTGGTGTTCAGTTCTGTCCTTACTGATTCTATCACCAGCATCAGCTACTTAGTAAAAAATGGTGTTCTCCTATCCTTTGAGTGGCTTTCTTTATCCTTTTCCTGAAATTTTTCCCAAGGCAGCATTTTTTTAAAAATCTTTAACTTTTTAAACACTTTTATTAAATTATCAGTTACGACATAGGCAAACTAACCATTTTAACATGCTCACATTTATACAATTCTGAATCTAACAAATTCCTGCTTTCCTTTAAACTCATTATTCCTCCAGACTATAATTCTACATGTATTGTTCTCATGGTTTCCATTTTTTGTATGTAATTTGCTCATAAACTTTTCTAAAGATCCCACTTCTGGGTATCTCTGTTACAGTATTCACTACTTCAAATACAGTTGTTTAGACTTTGATTTCCATTTTCTAGTAATGTCTTTTTGGCAGCCACCAGAATAAAAATTAACGAGGCCTTAGTATGTCTAGGCAATTCAAATCCTGTATCCCAGCACAAAAAACTAATTTCTGTAGTTACATCAATTTGCTAATCCAATATTTCTAATAGAGTACTCTGTAGGGAATTTTTTTAAAGTCTGCCAACTCATTACACTCCCAAAATATATGTTCCTAGTTAACCTCTTTCTTCCTCTTCACATCTCCAACATTTGCCATCTACCTGAGAAAAAAATATTTGGGGTCTCCTTGGAGTATAAAATATATATGCAAACACTTTCAAGCAAAAATCCTGACTTTTCTGGATTTAAAACAATAAGTAACAAGGTGGCACAGACAAACCAGTCATTAAAAACTAAAAGAAAAATCTCGCCAAGCTAGATTTTCCACTGTGCTAGTCCTTAAACCTCTGCATTAGAGGCACATGGGATATATGCAAATGACCCTTTAAGGACATCAGGTGTTTCAGCTGTTTGGCAGTTCTGAATGCCCATGACTTTTTTCTTTTTAAGTCTATTATGGACAAATTCAGGCCAGTAAAGCCAAACCCCATTAGCTGTGGACATGAATGTTTCAGGCTTCTTATGGCCTTGTCAGCACAGCATAAGTGAACTGTTGGCTAACCTTTACAAACACAGGGTTGTCGTACCCATCTGATGTCCATAACCATTAGGGTGCCTGCAAAATATCTCAACTGACAAACTAAAACAATGAGGAAAAAGGTCACACAGACAAACCAATTAGTAAAAACTAAATTAAAAATCTAACCAAGCTAGAGCTTCCACTGCGTGATTCCTTATTGGGAACCATACATATATCCTTCCATTGTGTCCTTATGCTTTACATATTCAGTCTCTCTTCCCAATCTTTTCTAACCTCTTCTGATTGATTCCTATAGTTATTGTGCAATATTTTATATACCCTAAAATCATCCATTTTTAACAGCAGCGTCTTTTCTAGATTCAACTAAAACCTCTACAAGAGCAGGTCACTTATGATTCCTCTATTCCTTTCTCTGCTTATATTCTGATATCAATACCTGCTGGGAGGGCAGTCTCTAGCCTGCAGTTCAAATGTCTTTTTGACCTCTTCCCACTTATTACCTCTCCTTCTAGTTATTTGCACCCAGTACCTTGGTTCATTGCCAATTATCATCAGTAAATCCCAGCCCCCTCTTGCCTGTTCTCTGTACCCCCATAGTTGCAGTCATCCCTATCAGCAGAATCTCATTCTAAATCTAATATTCTATATGGCAGTTGTTTTTTTTCTCCTTAAGGAACTGTGTTAAAAATCTTATTTCATGACTTTACGTCCCTACATCGTCATCATCCCTTTCCTTTTGAAGTGTAGCTTTCTACTTGTGTTATGTACAAGATCCTTAACTGTGTAGCTGTAAAATGTCCAACCAAACCAAGAAGTAATGCTCTGGAAGACGAGGGATTGCATGTGACAAATGGCACAGTTGAAGCAGTAAACAATGTTTAATAAATACAGTTGAGTGTTTTTGTCCCAAAACAACCAAGGGACTTCATCAGAATCAAAGACAAAGAACGCATCACTTGCATTTATATTGTTACCTTATGTCATCAATTTTGACATTTAAAGCTATCTCACCCATTAATATAGAATAAAACACACTACCCAAAACATTTTTATAAAAGTATGAATATGCCATGTAATCAATAAATATGTTATCAAAACTTTAAAAATGAATTATAGTTTTGCTGAATGAAGTTTCGGCACCAATTGAATGGACAAAAATTAATTTAAACCCAGTGGGGTGTTAGCATTAAGCTTGAGCTGCCAAAATAATTGCTTATATTCTAGTTTTGTTTCCTAAGCTCCTCCCTGAAGTTCATATTGACTTTCTCTAAAATGGCAAATTTGAATTTATTATGTCCACCACTCAATTACATGTATTTAAATAGAGCGTTATTATTGTTCATTTATATTGTTGTAGTGCTCATAAATTCTCTTTCTAACTGGGCTTTCACTTTTGCCACACGCTTAGCTTGCAATTGACCAGTTATATTTCTAAAGCAACAAGCTGGAATTAAATCTCTTGTCAAGCATTATGAATTTGTCTTCCAAAATAAACCCTGCGCACAGGAACCACATTTAGTGCTCCCTGTTTTTTTTTTTCTTATTACTTTTAATATCTTCACTACTATTATTACTCTCAAAAATATTCTTCAAATCACATGCTGTTTTAAACACAGAATTAGGATGTTGTCCCACCACTTTGTATAACATCAAATGTGCTCTCATAATAATCCAATTCTTTCTTACAATATTTCTAACATATTTTGAATTGTCATTGTACCGTGTCACCAGAGCTTTCAAATGCTGAATCATTTTCTTTAACTTGCGTAGTGTTGGGTTCTTGATTTTCAAACAACCCTATGCCTAAAAGGGATTTGTATCTTTTATCCCAATCCTCCAACACTTCCTTGCTAATATTTTTCACAAGGTCACTGTGGTAACCTCTATTTAAAAACATGTTACAAAGGTTGGCAATTTTTTACAAGCCTCTCCAAATGTATAGGTCATTTTGACAACTCTTGTACATTACTCTTTTATTAACTTTTTTTTTAAAGTGAAAGGGTGGGGACTTGTATAATGTAAGAAGGAGTTGCTAAAAGTTGATTTCTTGTAAATTTTAGATCTAGATCCTTCATTGGAATGCCCAGTCATGATGTCTATTTTAAATCATAACATTCCTGTGAAAATAAAGTGAATTTAAAGTAATCAGTTGTGCTTTTGAGGTTATCAACAGAACCGAGAATAATGAATTTAAAGTAATCAGTTGCACTTTTGAGTAGGCCGCAGTGTTGCAGCGGTTAGTGTTGTCACCTCACAGAAAGAGGTTTTCTCGTTCGATTCTCGACTGGAACACCTTCTGTGTGGAGTCTGCATGTCCTCACCACAGTCGAGTGACACTAAAAACATGCAGGTAGGTGTGAGTGTGAATGGGCATGCCTTCTTTGAAGGCTGGGCCTTGGGCTGGCAACTCGGCACTGTAAAAATCCACTGCCAATCATGAGCGGACAGGAGTTCCGCTGTGGTGACCCCTACCCTGGAAAAGCCGAAAGACTTTTAGTTGCGCTTTTGAGGTTATCAACATTACTGAGAATAGTGTTCTCAGCACCTTCCTGTAAAATAAAATAACATCTAGGTACCTCAAATAAAGCCTGCAGTACTCAAAAAAATGAGAATTAAATACATAAAGCTTCTCCTAAGCTAACAGAACCAAACTGGTGTAAACTGGGATGCAACAGTCCTCCTTGGCTATGTCTTTGACATGTTTGAAAATCTCCCCTTAAAAAAAAAATTTAATTATCAAGTACTAAAGAAACGATTTCCATCATGATGTTAATCTTAGATACTGATAAAAAAAAAAATCAAAGTCAACCAAGCTGTCATGAAGTAGATTAAAGCCTTTTTCAACCAGTATGATGGTGAGAAGATCTACTGTATTGATGGTAAGAAATCCTGTCACATTATTCTACAAGTCAGGCGTAAGCCTACCAAGAAAGTCCCATGAGTCCTTTAACATGGGGGACTTATTCTGAAATATAGGCTTAAGAAACCTGTCAGTAAAACTGTCCATGTTTTATACCCTTCTGCCACTATAGTTGGTCTAAATGGAGGATTTATTAAATCCTTGTGGATTTTTGGAGTGTCAAAAGTTGTAGGGATTGTAGGTTTGTGAACCCACAAAAATTCAAAAGTTGTTTCAGAAATTCTGTTATCTAATGAGTCATATAATTCCATGTCAGTTTTATTGTAGGCTGTATAACTTTATTTCTTGAGACTGGAGTACATGTACTGGTGGCATGAAGAATGGTAAACACAGCACATATATAGCCAATAGCATCAAAGAGGATAGTCCCTCCACCCTTATTAGGCTTTATAATCTGAATTATCCTACTCTTAGTCAGAAAATCTATGGCTGCCTTTTCTTTTTTATTTAAATTGAAATTTTTAGGATGTTTACTTTCTCTAGCATTAAAAACTAAAAGAAAGCTCTAGCCAAGCCTTTGAGAAGGCTTGAATAACTGGATGCAATATAGGATTGTAAAGACTCTATTCTGAAGATTCCCCCATCTTTATTGGTATTATAATTCAAGTTAATCTCTCTAAAATGAGCCACAAGATTCAATTTCCTAGAAAATAGTTTAAATTCAATCAGTGAATCTGAAACATCAAAGGGTTTTGTTGTTATAAAGTTAAAACCACTTTCAAATATGGAAAATTTGCTAAAGTGACAGGAAAGCATGTCTCTGCATCAAGAGCCAACAACAGCAGAGTTTTTTTTAACATTCTGCTTCCCTCTGGATCATTGTTCTTTTAATGTTGTCAAATGTTTGCCTTCCCTCCACAAAACCACATTGATCCATATCTATCAATTTTGGCAATGCATTTGCCATTGATTTAACTGTTATAGACATAAATCCCTCATGAAATCCTTTCTTTATCAAATTCACATGTTCATTTCTTTCTGTGTGTCTCCTGCAGAATTGTTGTTTTGCATCCTGCATTTCTTAAGATAATTAAATATTCTTTCCATTTTGTCTAAACCTATGAGACCATTCACATTCCAAAATAATATGTTTAGTGTAGCCATTATGATAAGAAGTTATTCCCACTTATTATATATGACCAGTTTTTAAATGTCTGTTTCCAGCTTTTACGTTACATGCACCCACTAATGTTTGGCAGATGATCCTTTATTCAGTTGATTTGTCATCTCCATTTAAACCTATGTACATTTTACAAGACTTTTTGTTTTAATGAAAACCCTCAAAAAAGAAACCCATGCACCCAACCTATTAACTTAAAACATACAACTGTGCATATATTCAAACAATGGCATTTAACTCTACTGATAGGAATAATTGTTTCAAATAAACAGCTGTACATAGGCAAAATCAAAATTAAAATTAAGGATATCCATGCTAAGATGTATGTTCCAGCCTCTGCTTCTACTTATGCTAATTGGTGTCTGTTCTTGTCTTATCTTTATTCCACTCTCAGATGTGAAAAACAACTTGCATGTTTTCAGAAAACAGCTTTAAGCCTTGATAAAAAGTGCACTAGCTATCTTTAAATAAAATTTAATTATACACTGTTCTAGTATATGCATTAAAGTATTTGGATACCAGAAAAGCTGCTATCTCTAATTCACTTGCAATAATGTCAAACTTTACTTTTTATTGAGCTGCTTGTCTTTGTACCTTTTACTTTTGTGTTTCTGTCAGTAAACAATGTCTAAACCACATTTATTGTCTTCACCTTTAGTCGGCTTGTTTTCATTGAAACACAAGATTAGAATGTAGAGTTCCACCAGCTCTAGATTTCTCAACTGGCATTGAACATTCATTTGCTTAAAGAAAACTGTTTATTACATTGTAGTCTCTCATTTTTCAAAACCCACTTGCACTCACAAAAAAGTTGTCATTAGATTAAGCCAAGGGCACTAATCCTAATTCAGCTATGCAAAAGTAAAGAAAACATTTCAGTTCTACATATATTATAATCTTTTAACTTTTACATCCCACCCCCACCCCTACAAACATAGATTAAAGCCTATTGACTTAAACATGCTTTTGTCCAGCCTTTATTCTCTTTTTACTTTGTAATGCTTACATTTCTTAAAACTAAAAAAAGAGAGGAGAAAAAACACCTGCTTATTTTAGTATCTTTATAATATGCTGTCACTAAAATAATTTACTGTATGACATGTAATTTATTTTTATTCAAGTACTGTTAAACAAAAAATGTTTTACTTACTTTCTCCCTTCATTTTTTTTCTTTTAGTGTCCTTCCAAACATTAATGACATGAAGTAGGGCATATGCCTGTCAGTCCCCAACAAGTCTGACAATCAACAAAAATCTGCTGTTCTTGAGCAGTCTCATACTCAGACAGCCTTTTCTTTATTTTCATCTCTGATTTTTTGCAGTTTTATCAGTTCCTTTGAGTAGCTGTTTAAAGATTCTTCATTGTTCCAGACTTTTGTTATTTGAATTGATATACTCCCTCAATGTTTCATTTATTGTAAAAGACTCTGAGCACATTTGACTTATTTTTTCCTGTTAGACTACTGGACGCCAGCTCATGTACCAAAGCTGGAGCATGAACTGCTTTTTGCTGAGCAGCTGCAGGATTCTTCCCAGACAGTGATTTCTCTTCACCTTTTCTGGTTGATTTTCTTTCAGGTTTTCTAAATTTCTTCTTTGCTGGTATCCAGCCAGTGAATGAATTTTACTCAAGTTGAAACCATCACTGATTACGTTTCTCAATTTCAGTTTTCATATGGGGATAGCTGAAGTTAAGCTGTTGATTAGTGTGCAGCTATCTTGGAACTCCCCATCCTTTTCCTGATTTTGACTTGTACCTTTCATTCTATTAATGGGCAGAACTCTAGAGCTTTCAGATTGTATGGTCTGGAAGTGGAAAACCAAGCAAAAGTTTCAAGAACAATGAAGAGAGATTTATTTAAGTTCCTACTGCCATCAGCCCTCCCCTTGGTTATGTGTTCCTCACATGGTGAAAGCATTCTTTCCATATGAAGGGATAAATTATCATAGAGGCTGACATTTGCGCAGATATCTTTTATTGCACTAACTTCCTGCACATTTACAGGAAGGTATGCAGTAACTGTAATATGTGTGTCACTTCTGAGAGTAACTCTAGCCCACAGAGTGCCTTGCTTCTGGAATCAAGCACACAGTACTAACCTATGAACCTATGAACCTATGCATGTTGTTTTTTTTTGTTTTTTTTTTGCTGGGGAAATTGGAAAATTAGCAAACTTTTTATGTTTTGGGCAAGTGTCCCAACTCTGCCGCTATAGAGAGAGAGAGAGAGAGACAGACAAGTGAACCTTCACTCCTTTCCCTCCCCCAGCCAGCTCTAGAAAGTGTCTGAGCCGTTACTTGAACTCTGATCACTTGAACTATAGTGAGAGCTTTAACCCTTTATACTAGTGGAGCTGCCTGATGAAGGCGTTTTTTCCTTTCGGTAGTGAGGAAAAGGGATGCTTTCAGAGGAGTCCTCTTCTAGCATTACATTTGGCTGTTTTGCTCCACCTCTTAAAGAACATTCTGATAGAACAAACCTGGCCATAGTTTCATTTATTTATTTATTTATTTGTTAATATTGGGGGTGGCTAGTTTTTTTATTTCTCTTAAGCTTCTTGTTAGAGATTCAGTTCTTGGATCTGAATTTTATGGTGGTAAAGCTTACTCATTCTTCTTTTGAATCGGTGCAGTCTGCAGATTCAAAATGCATTTTCTGAAAAATACCCTTTATTGGTGACTGGTAACATTGACTGGGTAGGATTTTTAAAATGCATTCCCTTGTGGCTTAATACCTTTTTTACAGAGATATGGACTGTTGCCATGCCAGTCATTCCTTCATTTCTAAGGTGGCAATAGTTTTCATCATGAATCATTGTACCATTTGACAGTTTTCTTCATGGGATTTTCCTAATCAAGAGGTTTTACTGCATGCATACTGTGGAGATGTGCAAGCAGCAGGATCTACTGTACCAAGAGTATGACTCTTCAGGAAGGATTCCCTTTATAAAGAGCATACAAGGCAGATAATTACAAGTCAAATGGCTTGCAAGGTACACATGGGTTTGATAAATACAGCAAAGCTGTAGCAAATATTACAAAAACATGTCTATTAAAGCTGTTGCTATGTTAGTATCCTTAGTCACATTAGATAAAATCTGATTTGCTGCAAGTCTGTATAGTATTCATGCACAGCAAATACCACAGACTGAACTCCAGTTATAACTTCAAAGCTTCATTTTGATCAGCTCTCCAGAACATTGCCATTTTTTGGACTTCTCAGAATGGTACACCTGATGGCTCTTCTACCTGCATCCAATTGTCCAATTTATTCAGGTTGAACAAGAGCTATACAGCCCATTTATTCTTGGCCAGGAATCTCAATATGCTGTCTGTTCCCCACTGAGAGTTAGGTGGTGTGGAATGGATCCAACCTACCCTCTCATCCTGAGAACACCATTCTCTGAAGCTCGTGTGAGCTCTGTTGTTGCTGTCTTCCAGGGGAAGAATGCATTTGCATGCCAAGTTTTCCTCAGCTTTACATGAAGAATGCAGTCAGACAGCATGGACTAAGAGATTCAGGGCTCCTTAGGTGTAACACCTCTTTCGACTAGGTGTCAGTCATGTGGTGAGTGTCTTCCCCCAGAATGGGTGAGCAGGCAGGAGCTGCCCCCTCTCATCCTCCCCAGCCAGTTCCTGCAGATATGTGAGCCAGCAATTGATTTGTAGTCATCTGCACTATCACTGTATGCCAGTCTGCTGGCTGAAAGTTATCACTTATTTTTTTTTATTAAAAATGTTATTGAATTTCAAATAGAAACAAATATTTACATATAATATTCACAAATATTTCAACCTGAGTAAATAAACACTATTAAACATAACTGAACTATTTACAAAGACATTCACAAATGAACTAATGTTGGTGTATGTCAACAGATTTTTGGATTGATTGATGTTCTTCATTCCACATTGCTGCAGTCCTAACTATTGGGGTAGTCCGCTGTCCAGTCGGCCCGAATACCAAAGTATATGGCTGACGTCGGTCAGGGCGCATTAGACTGACGTCAGTACGTCAGGGTACTAATGCGCATGACCGACGTCATATCCTCAGTCTTTTTTGCCGCATGGTCCGATGCAGAAGCAGTTTTGCGAGTGCAGGTTGGCGTTCTGAAATTTTCTGAAGTCGGAGTTTCAGACCGAATCAAAGTTGGCTAAGTACCCGCTAGAACATTTTGTTTTTTCTTGCCTCAGTATTTAACCGGATGTCAGAAAAAGTGAATAACTGTATTTCTTGTGGGAAACAGATACCTCATAGGGATTACCATACCTTGTGTATACCTTGTTTAGGGCCTGAGCACGACGTTGTTGGATGCCGCTCTTGTGCTAGATTTAACAAACGCACTATTAAGAGAAGGTTAGACTGTGCCAGGTTAGTGTTTGGGAAGCGTTGCAATTATAAAATGCCGTTGGATGCTCCGACGCCCGCTTCGTCCAAAAAGCGCAAGGACAAAACAGCGAAGCCTAGGGTTGATGAACCGGCAGTCCCGGACGCCGGTTCTTTAGAAGGCTCAGTGGAGCCAGAGGTTTTGCCAGGAGTTTCTTTGGAGTCTCAGGCAGAGACTTTACTGTTACAGGATGTGCCTTCTCAGGAGGTAGGCCAGGCTGAGGGGGCTTCTCAGGTAACTGTTCTTCCCTCTCTTCCCAAGGTAGTTAGAGCCTCTCCTTCTGTTTCCAAAACTTCTTTGAGAGGTAGGCCAAGTTTAGCTTCAGTGGGGCTTCTCCTAGCACCTCAGGTTTTGTGCCTAAGAAAAATAAGCTTAAAATGGCAGAAGATTTGATTACTATGATTAGAGGTTCTATGCCCCTCCTGATAAGAGGCGTAGGGTGGAACCTGAGTTTGAGAGTTTTGAACAGTGGTCAGAGGCTTCTGAGTCTTCTGGAAGACTTGCAGGAGTATCCTCCTTATTCTGATTCTGATGTGGATGATTCCACTCCTACAGCTTCTCCTCCTGAGGATTTCTCATTTTCAGAGACTCTGCATTCCATGAGGGAGCACTTTAAATGGGAAGGCCAAGATTACTCTGATTCCAGGAAAAGGCTTAGGGAATTCTTGTTTTTACCCCAGCATAGGCCCTTAGCTATACCTCCTGTGTTGAATGTGGTGGAAGATGTTTTGCAGAGGCTTCCCTGAACCCTGATTCTTTGCCTCCTGCTCCTGTTAAACCTGATAGGTACTATAGGGTGCGTGAAGCTCAAAAGTATCTTTTAAGAGTCCTAGGGCAGACCCGAAACTGTTTCTCAGGGACCTAAAGGTGTTAAGGCCTCTGTTGTTAAAAACCCTGTTCCCACTGATAAAGAGGCAAGGGCTTTGGATAGATGGGGAAAGAAAGTGTATACTTCTTCCACTTTAGCCATGAGGGCGTTGAATTGTCAGTTTCACATGCTAAAATATCAAAATTATCTCCTTTCACAATTGAAATCTAAGGTGGATGCTTTGGCGGAAGGTATTGAGTGTAAAGAGTTGCTGGATTTAGTTCATGTGTCTGAACAAGTGGGTAAGCATTCTTTGCAATGTGGTTTTGATGCTGTACAGGCCTCCTCGAGGGTGGCTGCCACTAGTTCTGTTCTTCGCAGGCATGCCTGGTTGAGGGATCAGAATTTAGCTGAGCATGTTAAGACAAGGATTTTGGATGCTCCTTTACAGTCTGATGTGTTGTTTGGTTCGCCTGTGGAAGCAGTTTTAAAGAAAATGGAGGACAAAGCTAAGTCTATGCAAACTGTTAAAGATTTTTGCAGGTGCAGCCACCGAAGTTTAGTAGAAATTGGCCTACTAAGGGATGGACATATCCTGCTTATGATTCCCAGTCTAGGGGTAGGTCTAGACGTGGTAGGGGCAGAGCTCAAGGTTCTTTTAGGCCTAGAACAGGAGTTCACCTGCTCAGACTTCTGGTGAGGGCAGGGGTCAGTCCTTTCGTAAACAGACCCAATGACCTGCCTTTTCAGCTGCCAGTAGATTCTCGCCTGGCAGCTCCTTTGGGAGGAAGACTGTCTCTTTTCAAAGAAAATTGGGATTTAATTACTCAAGACAGATGGGTGTTGGATATCATTCACCACGGTTACAGGTTTTATTTCCATACATTGCCCCTTTCAAAGGCATGCCAGACGTTCCTCCTCCACAAAGGAAAGAGGCTCACAAGCAAATTTCTCTGTTACTCCAAATAGGGGCCATTCAGCCAGTCCCTGTATCAGAAAGGGGCCTAGGATTTTATTCTCGCCTGTTCCTAGTACCAAAGAAGGGGAACACGTGGAGACCAATTTTGGATTTATCTATCCTCAACACTTATCTGGACATTCCCAAGTTCAAGATGTTGACGTTACAACAGCTTTTACCTCTGCTGGGCAAGGATCACTGGATGGTAACTTTAGATCTCAAGGAAGCTTACCTTCATGTGCCTATAAGACTAAGTTGCAGGAAGTATCTGCGTTTTCGAGCTGGAAATTCTCATTATCAGTTCTCTGCATTGCCCTTTGGCTTATCTACTGCGCCCAGAGTATTCACAAAGGTTCTGGCTCCAGTAATAGCTTACTTCAGGCTAAAAGGAATTCAAATCTATCCTTACTTGGACGACTGCCTGATTCTGGCTCAAGAAAAGGAAGACCTTCTACAGCATCTGGAATATGTTATTGCAGTGCTAAGATGCCTAGGGTATTCTGTGAACGAAATAAAGTCCAGTCTAGTACCCTCTCAAGACATGTGCTTTCTGGGTGTGAGACTGAATACAGCAGCCCAGATGGCCTTTTAACCCCGGACAAACAAAAGAGTCTATCCCTTTACTTCCATCAACTATCTCATCAGTCCGTGCTGACTGCAAGGACAGTCCTTCAAGCATTAGGGTTCATGGCATCTTGTATTCTGGTGCTTCCCAATGCCAAACTGCATATGAGGAAGCTGCAATGGTATCTCAAAAATGTATGGACACAGCACTGCCAGGATTTGGACACTGTCATTCAAATAATACCTTGCCTTCAAAAGGAATTTTTGTGGTGGGCTCAGGAATGTCACCTAAACAAGGGACTCTCTGTGACCCGGCCAGAGGCGAGTCAGATTTTAACGACAGATGCCTCGGACATTGCTTGGGGAGCTCATCTAAATGGAAAGTGGATACAAGACAAGTGGCCTGCCAGACTACAGCATCTACATATCAACATGAAGGAGATGTTAGCAGTCCAGTTTGCATTAATGGCTTTCAAGGAGTTACTTCTTCCGGGACAGGTGTTGATTCTAACAGACAACACAACTGTCATGTGGTACATCAACAAACAAGGGGGAACACATTCTTATCCTCTATGCAGGCAAGCAATGATTTTATGGGAGACTGCGCTCAGCCTGCAACTAACTCTTCAGGCAAGGTTTCTGCCGGGAGCACAGAACTCCTTAGCAGATGTGTTAAGCAGACAAATCATGGATCCCCACGAGTGGAAACTGGATCTTCATGTATTTCAAAAATTGACAGTGTCATGGGGAACTCCAGACATAGATCTGTTCGCTTCTCCACTAAACCACCAGCTGCCAAAGTTTTGCACAAAGGGGTTTCATCACACAGCTTGGAAAGTGGATGCTCTTTCTTTCAGTTGGAAAAATCTTCATGTGTATGCCTTTCCACCTCTGCCTCTTCTTCCAAAGGTGCTCTTAAAGGTCAGACAAGACAAGCCAAGGATGATTTTAATAGCTCCAGATTGGCCTCGCAACACTGGTACCCACTACTAAGGAGTCTGGTAAGGAAGCCTCCATGGCCTTTACCTTTGATTCCACATCTGTTATCTCAGAAGGACGGTCATCTGCTCAATGTCAAGCTTCACTCTCTTCATCTAACAGCCTGGCATATTCTGTGTTGAAGCACAGCAGGTCTCAACTTCCTCAACAAGTTTTAAATGTGATTTTGGAAGCTAGAAGACCTAGTACAAGGAAAGTGTACGCAGAAAAATGGAAGAGATTTTTCTTTTGGAGTACAGCAAAGAATTTGGAGATTTCTGAGCCTAATTTGAGTGTGGCTCTTCAATATCTTACTGAGTTATTGGACAAAGGTTTGTCCTTCTCTTCCATTAAGATTCATGCTGCAGCAATTTCAGCTCACTATGATTGTGACCCACCATTGTTTTCGCATCCTTTGTTCAAGCAGTTTCTTAGAGGGGCAAAGAATATAAGACCCCCACGTAGAGCTCCTACTCCTGCTTGGGATCTCAATTTTGTGTTGGAAAAACTTACTCTACAACCTTTTGAGCCTGCGGCTACTGCTGAATTGAAATACTTGTCATGGAAGACTGCTTTTCTGTTGGCTATTACTTCTGCAAGAAGGGTGTCTGAGTTGCAGGCCCTTATGGCAGTAGAGCCCTTTTTGATTTTCCACAAGGATAGGGTATCATTACGTACTAATCCTTCCTTTATGCCTAAGGTGGTTTCTAGTGTGGCTTTAAACCAAACTATTCATTTGCCTACTTTTTATGCAGACCCCCAAAATAAAGGGGAAAAGATTTTGCACACTTTAGATGTACACAGGCAATTGCGTTATTATTTAAGCAGGACTAAGGATTTTAGGCAGTCTCAGCAGTTGTTTGTTTCTTTTGCTTTAAGTTCGCAGGGCAAGCCTGTGTCAAAACAAACTATTTCTAGGTGGATTGGGTTTTGCATTGCATTTTGTTATTCCCATCATGGCAAGGAGATTCCAGCTGGGATTAGGCCTCATTCCACTAGGGCTACTGCCACTTCTACAGCATTTCTAAGGGGGGTGGCAACTAAGGATATTTTGGAGGCAGCTACTTGGAGTTCAGTGCATACTTTCTCTAAGCATTATCACCTTCCTCTCTACTCTAAGTCTAGGGCTGGTTTTGCCACAGCTATTTTGCAAGGCATGTTGTCAGCTCCTGCTTCTTTATGATTTGCCAGCCTCCCTTACCTCTGCTTTGGGATTCTACCCAATAGTTAGGACTGCAGCAATGTGGAATGAAGAACATAGTACAGTTTTGTACCTACCATAAATGTAGATGTTCAAGGATCCACATTGCTGCAGTCCAATTTACCCTCCCTCCTTCCCTCTGTGTTTAGGGGTGGTTGTGTAGGTGAGGTTATATGCTGATAATTTTGTATATATTGTACATATTTTTGGTGCAGGTATATTGGGCCTTGTCTTTTTAGGGTCTTCTGACATCTGGGGCAAGAAAAGACTGAGGATATGACGTCGGTCATGCGCATTAGTACCCTGACGTACTGACGTCAGTCTAATGCGCCCTGACCGACGTCAGCCATATACTTTGGTATTCGGGCGGACTGGACAGCGGACTACCCCAATAGTTAGGACTGCAGCAATGTGGATCCTCGAACATCTACATTTATGGTAGGTACAAAACTGTACTTTTATTTTCCTAGTAAGTCATATAACTTATTCCACATATTGTATGTAGATGTATTCCTGATAGTTCTTGATTTAATGGTCAGAAGTTCCAAATTATAAACTTCAGTAAGAAGAAACTTAAATTCTTGAAAAGAGGGAGATGTATCAGATTTCCAGTTTCTTGTTATAATTTTCCTGGCAACAGCTAACATAGGCCAAATGAATGGGTATTTGACTTCTTTAATACATTCATGTACTGGTGTGTTAAATAAGATCATAGATTTAGAAAGTGTAAAATTATCTGAAAATAAGGCTTGTAAAAAAGATTGATATCGTCCCAATATTTCTTTACTGCTAAGCAATCAAAGAACATATGAGACCAGTCAGCTTTTAATTTATTCTTACATCTTCAACATATATTATCATTGTTACTAAATGTACTCATAGTGTATGGGGTCATAAAGGATCTGTGCATATATTTCCATTTGTATAATCGCCATTTAATCAATGAGGTGGTCATTTTAGCTGATTCCAATATAATTTGTTCATCTCTATCATTAGGAAGATACTTATTAATCGTAAATAAAAATAGTTCCAGTAGCTCTCTGGATAAGTATCCGTGTCATTTCTGAGTATTTTATATATATGTGATAGCTTACTTTTAATAGTAGATTTATGCTGTGTGGATAAGATCAAGTAATGTAAAAGTTTAGGTATTGTCTTTTTTATCATTGGAGACATTGCCTAATTTATTTATAAGAAATACACTACAATCTTGTAAGTTTAGCCATAAATTTGTGGATCTATATTACATTATTGAAAATTAAAAATGTCGAACGGCACAGCAGCAAAACTGCCAAAATGTCAAAGGTCTGTTTTTGAGATCTCAGTACAGTGAAGATTGGGATATTTGCTCTTTCCTCACTGTAGTGTGATCTCGGAGTTGGAATATATATTTAGCGGGGGGTGGGGGGGCACAGCCCCCCACAATACCAAATTTGAGTTTCGGCATTTTCACTCTTCTGCACAGTCAACATTTTGCATCTTCGATGTTATAATATAGAAGCTAAATTTGTATCTATATTAAATTCAGCTGTCAAATAATCAATTGATTTAATCTCATCTTTTACCATTATCTGAGACCAATATATTAAATTATTTTCTTTAAAACATGACATTTTTATGTAATCAAATGAAATAAAAAGTCCTTGAGTAAAGGTTATGGGAAAGAGAAGAAAAAACTAAGCTTTACACCCTGTCAATTTATATATATAATTTCTGAATGTTTTTAAGAGGAGTGGCATATAGATAGATTTGTGTACAAGATGAGTATTTATAGAAAAATAATCTTTTAATAACCACATACATGAATTATTCACCGTTGATAGTTTTGGGGAATTAGGGATATTATATGGGTCACAGGATAGTATTTCTAAAATTTTTCATTTTGCATTATATCCATTGTCTATGAGAAGAGCTATAGATTTACTCACAGAGGAAATTGAATTCCAAGTTAGGAAATCCTATACCTCCATTAGTCCAGTCCCTCATGTGGTGAGTTAGTGCTATTCTGGGTTTATTTGGAGACCAAAGGAATTTTAGGGTCAATTAATTAATTTTTTTAATTATAGATTTTAGAAGGGGTAAAGAAATTTAATAATATAAAGTACTTTGGGAATTATAGTCATTTTTATAATTGAAAGTTTTTCTTCCATACTGAAAGGTAACTTTTTCCATTTACTTAAAAGGTCTTCTATTGCAGATAGACAATTATTATAATTTAGCTGGATAGCATCTTTGATATTACTGGTGATTATTATTCCCAAATATATAACTTGATTTGCCTGTGCTAAATAGTTTATATTTTTATTGTCTAATATGTAATTACTTGGACAGATAGGAAGAATTTTTGTTTTGCTGTGATTAAAAGTTAATCCTGACTTATTTTGAAATTTTCTCATAGTATTAAAAACTGCTGTTATAGAGGAATTATTTCCCCCCAAAGTTATAAGTATATCATCTGCAAAAAGTTGTATTTTAGAAGAGACATTAGAAGTTAACTTAAAACATTCAATTTCTTTATCCATTCTAATTAAATTTGCCCTGGGTTCCATTATTAATATAAAGAGTAGTGGAGATAGGGGACAGCATTGTGTTCCTTTGGTTATTGGAATTTTTTGTGAAATACCGGTACCAATTTTAATATATGCTTGACTATCTTTATATAAATATGCGATAAGATTTATAAAGTTATGTGAAAAAATTAACTCTTCTATAAGTAAAAATAAATAATCCCAGTTGACTTAATCAAAAGCACAATTTATCTCTAGACTTATTAATATTAGGCTTTTGTTTACATTTTTTGCAGATTCAATCAGGGTAATAGTTATTTTTATATTATCATATGCATTTCTATTTACAATAAAGCCTGTCTGATCTTCATCCACTAAGGATGGGAGAAATGTCTTTAACATAAACATTTTATAATCAATATTTAGTAGAGAAATTGGCCTGTATGAAGAACATTTTGTGGGATCTTTATTAGATTTCACTATTTGGGATATAAAGGTATATTTCTAAGAGGGTGGGATAGTAAAGTTGTTTTGAGAGATAGTAAAAAATTATGAAGTAAATCTAAAGCTGTTTTTGGCAAAATGTTATATATTTCGGGAATAATATCATAATTTCCAGGTGCTTTACTTTGTTATAATTTACTAATTTAATTTTGAAGGTCTGTAAAGGATATGGGTTTATTTTTAACTGCAGATTGTTCTTCTGATAATCTATTTTAATAAATTTAGTAATAAAGGCTTTAATCTCTTCTTTTGAATCTATCATCTGAGATTTCTAATTAATATTGAGAAAAAGTTCTCTAAATTCTGTTAGTATATTCTGTAGATCAGAGACCTTTTTTTTGGAGAATAAATCTCATTAATATGATTAAGCTTATTAAGTGATTTGGTTTTATTGGCCAATATATTCAGAGATCTAGAGTTAATAGAAAAGTTTATAAATTTAAATTTCTGTAAACTAATCATTGTTTTATGGTTCAACATTTCCAAATACATACTATTTAGTAAGGTGATTTCTTTTTTTTGTTTGTTTTTTCATTCCTATCCTTATCTGCTACATTATTAAGTTTTAAATTGTATAGTTTGGATTGTATGTCTTGTAATTCCTTATCCCATAGTTTCCTTTTTTTATTGTACCAAGTAAAAATTTTCCCATATAAGTAAGCTTTTAAAGAGTCCCATATGTATATTTCAGAAATGTCTTTTGTAGTATTTAAAGTGATAACATTTTGTATTTCTGATAAAAGAAAATATTTAAAGTCTTTTAATTTTGTAATATATGCAGGGATTCTTTTAATTTGAATGTTATACGTTGTACTAATTATTATCTCAAAGGTTATAGAGTTATGATCTGATAAGGGGCAAGAAATGACCTTTGTTTTAGATAAGCTATTAATCAATTCTTTAGAAATAAAAACTATCTATTCTAAAATGAGTATTATGTCTGTGAGAGTAGAAGGTGTAAGATAATGAGTTTGGTTCAGCAAAGATATTGATATCTTTCAAAAGATACAAGTCAATAAAATCCTTTAATAGTTTAGCTGAAGCAGGAATTCTCCTTTTACCTCTGGTATTAATGTGTCTATCATCTAATATACAGTTAAAGTCATCGGCTATTATAATATTGCATTTAGATAAATTGACAGTCTGGTTTAAATGTTATTTAACTGTATTCATTCCTATACCTGGTAACCAATAAATATTTATAAGTGTGAATACTTTCTTATTAATTTCAATTATAGCAGAGCAAAACATTCCTTTATCATCTTTATATACTTCTAAGATGTTAGGAAGGGGTATTGTATTACAGTATAAGACCTAGTATCAGGCTTGGCTATATCTCCTGATATTAAATGTGTTTCTTGTAAAAAAATTGACTTATGTAGTTTAAGATATTTAAACCATTACTATTAATTGAGATACCTTTTAAAAGATACATATATGATTTAAATGTAAACTGACTTAATATTTTGTGTATAAGAATGTATAAAGAGTTCTATCATAAACCTTATAATTATTAGGAAACAAATCAAATAATGACCAACCAGTAATATTTTTGAACACATTGATATAGTAAACGTCAGTAAAGATTGTAATAAACATTGAACATGTAAATATAAAAAATAAAATTCACCCAAACCCTTTCTGGAGTTAAAAACTCCTAATTTGAGTAGCATTATCTACCCAAATTAACCATCTGCCAAATAGCAGCTAATCAGCTACTGTCAACATAACTGTTTTCCTGAATGTATTTGTATAATTGCATATTAAAAGATCTCATCAATGTTTATAATAAACTAACCATATAAACTATAACACCAAGGTTCAGTTGTTAATCTGATACACAGTTAAATTTTAAATAAATCTAAAGTATATTTTGAGATAACCTTCTCAATGGTTCCTAACATATTCATAGCATGAATAACTTTTAAATCAGATTCATAAGTATGGATGTCAATCATATATAAATATTTCAATATTGATATCAAAAGAAGCCAACTACTAAAACAACAAGAATAAATTGAGGTTATTAGCAAGTGGAGCTGCAGCCTAAAGATGTTATAGAAATACTTATTAAATAGTCAACAATTTTGATATCAGGTTGGATATAACAGCATTTTCAGAAGGGAAGGAAAATGCTATGTATGAAAAGACAGACTAAAATATATTTAGTATAAACAAACATCCAGTATGGATGGGAGAAAGGAAATTCACCCCAGGGATCACGTCAGTCGCCCTGCTAGACAGGGGTCCAGGAAAGTAAATAATGTGGGAAGAAATAGCCAGGGAATTGCTATGGCTAGGCTTGCATAGGCCCTAGGGCTGATAGCCTAGTACCAACCTATGAACCTATGAACCTAAGTATTTGTAACCTTGTAACAAGTATCATTAAGGACTTGTTTAACAAGCCAGCATATATAGTTAAGCTATGTCCCCAAAATAGCTGCAAGACTGTACAGACTATTAACAAGTACTGTGAACTGAAAACAAACTGTACATTTTTTGATACTGTACATTATAAACATTCAGCAAGCTATTGTATGGCTATATTATAATAAACCTAAATCTGTAAATGAGTTTTACTGAAGTTATACATTATGAACAAACAGCACAATCAGTCAGCTGCTACAACAAGGTTCAAGCAAGATTCAATGGTTTGCTTGCTCTAAAATACTACCTATAAAATCATTCAGCAGTTGTGCCCAAACACATATTATTGCTTTTGGTAATGAAAGAGAATCAGTACTTTAAACATAACATTTACAGGTTTACTTGCCTTTCATGTAACTGAGGACTGACCTTAGATAATCCTAAAAAAGTGCACTTAGCATTACAAACCAGGAATTATGTGCGTGTATGTATATACATATATATATATATATATATATATATATATATATATATATATATATATATATGTGTGTGTGTGTGTGTGTGTGTGTGTGTGCATGTAATGAAAAGAAATTCAAAAGTTTATGCACTTCACTACAGAAAGCATGAAAAGGCAGAGCCCCCACCACTTTTTTAATTCAAGATTAAGGGGAAACTGTTTAATATCATTTTCCATAAACAAACTGGCCAAAATGTCATTTAAATGCTCAAATAACTCACTTCTTCAGTCTTGTGGTTAAATGATGCTTTTTCCAATACTGTAGATGTTTACATCTATTTAAAATTGGTGTACATCCTTTTCAAAGTTTCCTTCGGCATTGTAATATTCTTTCCTGTAAATGTGACCTCAGATCAGAGTTCGAAGTTCATTATGTGACGTGTCACACACTAATGATTATCCAGAGAAGTGAACCAGCCTCTCAATAGCTCAAGAGATGTTTTCTCAAGCTCAAGGTGAAGAAAAGAGAAAAACAAGATCTTAAGTGGGAAACTGTAAGTTATATGAAATGTTTTATATGCAGAAATTTCTGATGCCACCATACAATGCTTGGAGAGAGCCTGTTTGTTGTAAAACTGCCAATATATGAATAGAAACAGTCCAAGATAAAAATGACCAGATTATATATCATTCTATACATGAATATATTGAATTTTGCAGTCTGGACACTAAACAAACCAAAACCCTATCAGTAATCATGAGTGAATATCATTTCAAGTAAAACCATTCCTCCCCTTCTTACACTACATTCATTTTCTTTTGTAGAAAGCAACATTCAGTATATAATAGCAAAGTAATATAAGTTGCTCACCTGAGTTCAAGACCACAAATTAATTATTTGGGAAGAATAACATAAATGTTATTTAGAGATTTCAATACACAAATCAAATGGTATATAAAATTAAAAGGTCAAATAATTGTTCATGTTTTCAGCTTCTTTTTCTTTTCAGAGGTTTTCCAAGAACCATTTTCAGCTATTCATTTCAAGCTTGCATTTGCCCAATCCATTTCTTCAATTTTATCAGAATTTTATTTGTTCTAATAAATGAAAGAGCAGTATCCAAGTCTTCAAATATTTTTGGACCATCTTTTATAAAAATTCTTAGTCTAGCCGGGAACAACAAGTGGGTTTTTATTTGACACTTTTTTAGTTCTTTAATTAAGGGCAAAAAAGTTTTCTTTTAGCTGTAACCATAGGAGAGTAATCATTGTCAAAACAAGTAATTTCGTCTTTGGGAGACTTAGCCCAAGCTGTTTTGAGGATCATTTCTTTGTCATGTGAAGAAAGAACTCTCACAATCACAGATTTAGATGAATTGTTCTTACCAATTTTAGATGATAGTAAAGATCTGTGAGCTCTTTCTATGGCAAATGATAGAGCTTCTGGGAGATTCAGAACTTCATGCAGTCAAGTGGTTAGAAAGTTTGCCAGGTTGTTACCTTCAATGTTGTCAGATAATTCGAAAATTCTAATACTATTTCTATGAGAACGGTTTTGTAAGTCATCTACTTTTGATTGAAGTAAGGTATTTTGTTCTAATAAAAATTCTGTGCTGTGTTCTCCTTCTTGTATTCTGCTGTCCATGTCATTAAGTGATCATTCAATACCAGAAATTTGTGACTTCTGTTGTAAAAGATCCTCATGTAGAATATCCATTTGTTTAGAACATTTCTCTTTAAAGTTGTCAAGTTTTAAGTTCATTTTATCAATTTTCACTGATAAATCCTGGATGTTAGAGAGTAAGGATTGTAATTCCTTTTAAGTGATGTTTCTTGATGGTTTGAAAAGATCATTTTGAAATCCAGTGATTAGTGAAAAAATTATCCGAAGTAATTTTGACAGGAAAAAACAAAATCCTATAAAGATTTTTATATACTATCCTAGAGTAACTTCAGTAGAATCTATTGGTATAAAAATAATTTTTAGGGTAGCTTTTGTCAGAAAATCCTGCCATAAAAATGTTGAAGTGACAGAGTTGAAAAGAACTGCTGCTATTCAGAGCTCATCTTGGCCACGGCCTGAAAGTTATCACTTCTTGAGGTCTACCAATTTGGGTACTCTATAGTATATGCACTACATTCATAACATCTTGAAATAAAATTCCACAATACAGCATATTCACAGTGGAAGACTATAATGATCACATCAATGTATTCCAACTTGTTGCATCCGGATAGTACATTGCTCTTACACAAGCTTTTGTAAACTGCACAACCCTGAGGTCTAACAAGTACAACATGGTATGCAGTCCTGAAAAGCTGTAAAGACTTCCTGTGCATACATCTATGATTCAGTTATAAGGCAAATTAAAGAAGTAATGACCACACTATCCTCATCCCTCTGCACAAATTACAGCAACCTTTTGTCCACACCTCTGAATAGGACTAATTTATACTGGGTATAGTTGAAGGAAAAGGCCATCTACTAAGTTTGTCAAAATCCATTTATAGAGTTTGAAGTGTAGGAGCCACCAGACCCCTAGAAGTTCTAATGTCTGAATGTTCTGTAATGGGTTTATGCCTTATTTTTGAAAGGAAATTTACTTAAATGTATTTTTTACTGCTACAAAGAAGAGTTATGTATGTGCCCAATATTATTGTGTGTGTGTATGTGTGTGTAAATATATATATATATATATATATATATATATATATATATATATATATATATATATATATATATATATATATAAGTGATTTTTTGCACATACACTCTGCATGGTCACCTTCAGGAAAACTAAAGAAATATCATTTCACTTACTGCATGCCTTTGAGGTGTTAGAAGAAACCAGAGCATGTAGACACACACACACACACACACACACACACACACACACACACACACACACACACACACATAAAGCGAGCCAGAGAAGGCATTCATACCCCACATAGAAAAAGCCACAGCCAAGAACTCAGCCAAAGCAAAGCACTGTAAAATGGTAGTGCAAATCACTGTGATAATGAGCAACTGCTTTCACACACACACACACACACACACACACACACACACACACACACACACACACACACACAGTCTTCCTGCCAAATCATCAAATATAGCTACCAATTGTCTAAGGTCTATGTTTGTGATGGTTAGTTAAAGAAATTATGGCCAACTTGTTGCTCTGGTGATGTTTTACAACAGTACCACCCCAGCCATTTTGTGCAGGAATGACTGTCGCCATAGTGATTGACATGCCTAATGGCTGTGATGTAGCATGCAAATGATGCATGATTGACATGTTATATAGATTTGCCAGTTACATCACTTGTAGTTTACCTGCTTCCTCAAAGTAGTGTGATCTCTGAGTTGGTATATTTGCATTTATATAAATGAGGGTACAGGGGGGCTGGCCCCCCTGCAAAAAAATGCAGAGAAAAAAATAACATTTGTGAGCTACATGGATAAATGGATGTCTTTGCAACAAACATGTATTTACATGGGGGGCGCAGGTGGGCTGCCCCCCCTGTTAAATGCACAGGGAAAAAAATATTTTTGAGTAACATGGATAACGTGATGTCTTTGCCACAAACACATGAAGCCAGAGGTTGAAAACATCAGATTCAAATTATGTTATGTTCATTTATTTTAACAATGACACTTCTCTTTGTTTGTATAACTTGAGCACTAACCCAGGCCATCTTTTTTGGAGAAGGTTCCCCTGCACCCTAGTGGCAGGAGTGGGCAGTTAGAACTTGCCTGATTGAAGACTGCTGGAACAGGGCTCACTTTTGAGTTGTTTTACTGGTAATTGGGTTGTTGTTGTTTTTCTTTCAGCTTTTCCTGGTTAGGGGTTGCCACAGCAGAACTTCGGTCCACTAATGATTGGCAGTAGACTTTTACGGTGCCGAGGTGCCAGCGCGACACCCAACCTTCAACGAAGGCACGCCCATTCATGCATGTCTTTTGAATGACATTTGACCATGGGGAGGACATGCAGACTCCACACAGAAGACGCTCCAGCCAAGAATCGAATGGGAGAACCTCTTGCTGTGAGGCAACAATGCTACCGCTGCACCACCACTGCTTAATTGGGTAATTTGTTTAAATCAGTTTGCTTGTCTTCTATTCTTATAAAAAATGCACTTTATTCATCTGCTTTTACTGTAATTGTGTTTCTACCCACTTTATTACCTTATTTTGCTTGTGCTTCTTCTTAAAAGTACTCAATTGTATTATTCTGCTGCAGTTATTACTGCTTGGTAGTAGCCTGATTAAATTGTAACTGTTATTCTAAGACTTTTGGTTTAAGCACTTGGGCTTCAGACCAGTTGTTTTACATTAAGAAGGTTTGTGGACTGCATTGTTGTGGCAGGGCAGGTAGCTTACATCCTTCTGAGTTGGGAACTGCTGATTGAAGGGTCAGTGTCTGTTATTCTAAAAGCGCATTAGTTCTGGTTTAAGCTCTTGGGCTTCAGGCCGGTTATTTTACATTAAGAAGGTTTGTGGTCTGCACTCTTATGGAAGAAGAGGCTAGATTCTGCCCTTCTGAGCTGGGAATTTCAGGTTAAAGGCTTACTGTGCCCACTTATTTGAACTGTTTTTCTGATAGTGGTGTGCCTTGTCTGCTGTAGCATAGACTAGATTCAGGCCTGCTGAATCTATCTTTGTTTGTATAACTTGAGCACTAATCCAGGCCATCTTTTTTGGAGAAGGTTTCCCTGCACTCTAGTGGCAGGAGTATGCGGTTAGAACTTGTCTGATTGAAGACTGCTGGAACAGGGCTCAGTTTTGAGTTTTTTTACTGGTTAATTTGTTTAAATCAGTTTGCTCATTTTCTATTGTTTTTTAAAAAAATTGCACTTTATTCATCTGCTTTTTACTGTAATTGTGTTTATTCCCACTTTATTACCTTATTTTGCTTCTGCTTCTTCTTAAAAGTACTCAATTGCATTATTCTGCTGCAGCTATCACTGCTTGGTAGTAGCCTGATTACATTTTAACTGTTTTTCTAAGCCTTTTGGTTTAAGCACTTGGGCTTTAGACCAGTTGTTTTACATTAAGAAGGTTTGTGGACTGCATTGTTGTGGCAGGACAGGTAGCTTACATCCTTCTAAGTTGGGAATTGCTGATGGAAGGTTCAGTGTCTGTTATTCTAAAAGCGCATTAGTTCTAGTTTAAGCACTTGTGCTTCAGGCCAGTTATTTTACATTAAGAATGTTTGTGGTTTGCACTCTTGTGGGAGAAGAGGCTAGATTCTGCCCTTCTGAGCTGGGAATTTCTGGTTAAACGCTTATTGTACCTGCTTATTTGAACTGTTTCTTTCTGAAATGTGTGCGCCTTGTTTTCTGTAGCTCAGAAGTTAGTAGTTTATTGGCCATTTTGGGCTAATTTCTTTCTCTTTCATTTCCCTGCTATAAAAATGCATTTTTTGCACTTGTATTCAGCTCAGCAAGTGCCTACCAGGTGTCCTGCAGAGTTCTACAGCAGCAGAGAGACAAAAGAGAGACTTTGGAGTGATTAGGTATCATTCTTCTGCATTTTCTTGCTGTCTTTAACTAATTCTGCCTAAAATGCAGATTTTTTAGCATTTCTGTGATTTAAAAAGCTTGCTTCTGCTACATATTGTACTTATTTGCTGCCTGCATTTGAACTAAGTCATTTTTTGTGTTTAAATAATCTGTTTAACTGTTGTAGGCTACACACTAAAGTGCAATAGCCATTTCTGTGCATTTTAAAGCGGGTTTTATCTGCTTTATTTTCTGAAAAAAAAACTTGTTTCCCACCTTTCTGAAGTAGTATAGTCCAGTTTTCAGGTTATTGCTGAATTCAGGGCTGTGTTACAAGTTTCTGAGTTGCCCATACCTTACTTGGATAGAAGGAAGTTTCTCTGTTCACCTGTGAGAGAGGGGAGCTTTGAGCAGCCTATCTGTCCCTGGAGTAGTGGTTTCAGCCAAGAAGTTAGTAGTTTATTGGCCATTTCCCTGCTATAAAAAATGCATTTGCGTGGCTTTACGAGCCGAGCAGCACCAGTTAGCTAGGATTAAACTATTCCCGGCTCCACGAAGTCTACTCTTCAATTTTTCCCTTGGAACTAGACAAACATTCAACTTAAGCACTCAAACCATTCATTTCACAGCCCAGCACTTGCTCAAAACTCATAGCAAGTACTAATTAACCCTTAGACCTGCCCCACAAGGGGCAAGTCTCTCTATTCGTCCCTACCAGCCAATCAGTAAAACAGCTCACTTTACCTATTCAGGCATGTCCAAAGGGCAGTTTCAGGTGTACTCTCCTGTCCAACTGGTGAATCTGGGCATTTTGAGGCAATGTTACAACTGCCTCATGTACACAGACAACCCTCTCCTTCTACCACCAAACACTAATATATGTGAGAGATGCAATTATATAGCCAAACTGGAGGCAAAGCTCTCAACCTAAGACTGGAACTGACAGTCAAGATGAGAAGGGGAATACTTGCAACACATCACCAGTCTCACACAGACCTACTAAACCAACACCGGCAAATAACACACGAAAACATACTCGGAGGCTCTAAATAAAAATCTGCAAAAGCAACAGAGACCTACAAAGCAGACACTCAAGCAACCTCCACACCCCATCACAAACCATGAAACACATCCTTCACATAATCAGTGTGCCACACAATCACAGCCCTTAAGGCAAAATAACATACCCAACACACTAGTAATAGGCTACTGTATAGTCAGGCACACTGATGTCCCACTAACTAGGCTGGACAAGGAGAAGGTTACAGTTAGTTGCCTGTCAGGCACCAGGATCTGCCACATAACACAAACAGGTTGCTCCAGAACAAGTACAAATATGACTCTGTCATTGTCCGTGTTGGTGTGAATGACCTGAGACGTACCTCCTTGGACTACATGAAAAGAGACATGGAAGAGCTCTCTGATCACATGGCCCAGGCCGGTATGACCTTGACCCTGAGTAGCATCCTGCCCTCACCAAGAATGATGCCACAGAATAAAAAAAATGATCAATTTCAACAATTGGCTAAGTTTCTGGTGTCATTCAAAGTGGATCCAGTATCTGTCTGCCTGGTATGACATGCTCGACAAGCTACATTGCTTCACAAGAGATGGCTTGCACCTGTCACCCTTAGGCTTTCAAGTACTGGCCAAGGCTTTTGCCACCCCCATAGTACCTTATTTAGGCAAGGCTCAAAAGACAATCCCATCACCGTAAATAGCACAAGTAACCAAAAACTGAGGGTAATGCTACTCAATGCCAGAAGTCTAAACCTCAAAATGCATGCACTCGAGGCACTCTTCAGTATGCAGAACATTGATATATGTGCAGTAACAGAAACCTGGTTTAAGGCTCCAAAGAGCACCACAGCACTACCAGGCTATAACTCATATCATACTTTTTGACCACAGAGCCCGGACCGAAACACAAAAGGCAGGGGTGTATCCATATTCATCATGGATACCCACACCTCCAGGTTAGCGGCATAGCACGATGCCTCAGAGATCATCCATGTGCAACTAACAATGTGCAAAACTGCAATTCAAATGGTGGCTTGGTACAGATCACCCACCATGACCCAGGACCCCCATTCCGCATATCTGAAGACATTGGAAAACATGAAGGTCCTACCAAATGCCCTAATATTGGGTGATTTCAATTACCCAAACATTAACTGGGAGAACTACTCAAGTACTAACTCCCTTGCCCAATGCTTCCTAGAATTTATAAACTCAAATGCCCTGGATCAGCTGGTCAGCACCCCCACCAGAGGTGACAACATATTGGACCTGGTCATCACCAACATGGGCGACCGGTGTTCAACAACGGAGGTCAGCCCCTCGCTGGTTAGATCAGACCATAGACTAATCACTCTGGATATCCACATTCTGCCCCCACCCCAATCAAGGAAACCACCGTGAAAAACTTTTTAAAAGCAAACTTCACGTTACGTAAGACCGAGGTCGAAAGGTTCGCAGCCCCCATGCTAAAGGACAATGCTGTCCAAGCTGCTGTATCCCTTACAAAGGTACTCTATGAGCACCTGCAAGAATGCATGGATCGTACTATCCCAAGCAAAACGAAGACTCACTCCTCCAAGAAAAGGAAACCAGTCTGGTGGACCCCTGCCATAAACAAGCTATACAATAAAAGGAGGAAACTAGTACAGAAAAGAGTAAAATCCCAAGAAGGAAAGACATCCCTGATCAGTATCAGCAAGAAACTACGATCCCTCATAAAATCATCCAAGGCTAGCTTCGAAAGAAAAATTGCCGTGGACTCCAAAGATAACCACAAACCATTCTTTAGCTGTGTCAAGAACCTAAGTGGAAACTCTCAGATCTGCTCTGAGTTAGTGCAGAATGGCAAAAAATACACTAAACTGACTGATATTGCCGACATTCTGGCAGACAGGTTTAGTGCAAACTTCACCCCCCTCTCAGCCCCTAAAGGGCCCATAACCATACCAGAAGAATGTAGAGCCCCATCAATCACTGACACACAGGTTAAAACAGCCCTATCCAAAGACAAAAACACAGCTTCAATGGGACCAGACGGTGTCCCAGGTTGTGTCTTACACAAGCTCCAAAATGAACTAACCCCTCACCTAAACACATTGTTCAAACTTAGCCTCTCTACAGGCTACATACCCATAGAGTGGCGCACAGCAACAGTTATCCCACTTCACAAAGGTGGAGCCACATCGGACCCCAGGAACTATCGCCCTATAAGCCTGACTAGCCTGGTCTGCAAGGCTGTGGAGTGCATTATCATGGAACTCATTAACAGAGACATTGGGAACCTCCAAACATTGGACCCTACCCAGTTATGCCTCCTAAACCTGGTGGACTTCTTTGAGACAGTTACCAAAGCTTTAGACAATGGAAAAGAGGTCCACACAGCCTACCTAGACCTCACAAAGGCTTTCAACACCATTCCCCATTCTGGTATTATAGACAAACTCACCAGCCTGAACATAAACCCTTACGTCATGAGATAGGTTGCCAGTTGGCTTACGGATAGAACCCACACGGTGAGAGTTGCAGGCTCTAGGTCCGACTCTAAACTGGTTACAAGTGGCATCCCCCAGGGCTCAGACCTGGGACCCCTCCTGTTTGGTATATACTTCTCAGAGGTACAGGCAAGCACAGGAGGACTATGGCTGACCAAGTTCACAGACGACTGCAAACTGTGGGCCATAATTGACTCTTTGGTTGATACAGACATCCTCCAGAAGGGTCTCACTGAGATGGATACCTGGTGTCAAAATCATGGCCTCAAGCTAAATGCCAAAAAATGCATAGTCATCCCCTTTGGAAAAAACAAATTACCCACAAACTACCACATACGGGGTAGTCTCCTAATTACAGAGAATGTAATAAGGGATCTGGGGACCCAAGTAGATAGTAATCTCTCTAATATTCATATTGCCAAGGTGGTTAGAAAATCCTGCTATGTGGCCCACCTCATCACAAAAGGGTTTGCATCTAGAACAAAAGAATTTATTGTACACCTCTACTCATCACTCATCAGACTCATCATAGAGTACAACACCCCATTTGGGATGTACCTTACAAGACACCTGCAACAGCTGGAAAGACCACAGAAGTACCTCACCAAAAGGATTACTGGCCTTAAACAGATGCCCTATGCAGCCTGACTGAAGAAACTCCAGCTGTACTCGGTTGCATACCGCTTATTCAGAGGTGATCCCTGCCTGATATACATGGCCATGTCCAATCCAGAATTGATGGATATGCTCTACCTAAAAAAAAACAAATCCCAGAGAGCCACACAATCTAGGGATCTAAACCTCACTGCAACAATAAATAGGACATGCTGGAGGGATAGATTCCTGTCCCAGAGACTCCCCATGCTTTGGAACAGAATTCCAATCTACATTAGGCAGAGCCCCTCACTAACACTCTTCAAGAGAAACCTTGATGAGTGGATGGGAAACAGAAAATTTACCCGGGGATCACTGCAGTCGCTCTGCTGGATAGAAGCACAGGGAATGAATGGCTCTGCTGGACAGAGGGACAGGGAACTAATCTAAGGGGGCGGCAAAAGCCAACACATTCTGGCTAGGCTTATAGATGCCCTCGGGCAGATAGCCTAGTACTTACCTATGAACCTATTTGAACAATAATGAGAAAATCAAATAGAACTTAAATAATAGACTGTTAGGCAGTAACAACGTTTAAAAAAAAAATAAAACAGTGTAGAAAAAAATAAAAAGTACAAAATAATACACTCTAAGCAATCCCCTCTTATAAAAGATAAAGTAAAAGATTCTATTTTGCCAGCAAAGTTAATTTTAGTTTTAATATTTACTGCATGCCGGTAATAATAAATGAATATTCATGTGGACCTGCGCACTTCCTTACCATCTTCATGTTTATTCATGTGAGCAGCCTGTTGGGTGGGCCTTGCTACTGCGCATCAGGAGAGGGTACTGTTGTAAAACAATGTCGTTATTCTTAAATACACTGCAACCATGACACCCCTGACACATACAAGTATAATGAAAGTGACAGTGATGACTGTGATAGAAAGTGAAAGAAATTATAGCTAGTTTATTACTCTTACACAGCAATCCATCCACACACAAGCATAATCTGTAGCAACACTTGTCTTAACTGATTTAAGAAAATAATGCATTGTGTGACACTAGTACCGCTACACCAGATCAGTGCCTCTTGTTTAGCAGTCATCATGAGAAATGCATACCTGTCATTGTCTCTGATTTCATGGAATATCCTAGATTTTGCCTCATATTTTTTGCCCTGTCCCTTATAAAAAATTTGATTTGCTAGTAAATCATTCAGAATTAAAGACAGTGAATAATGCTAGACATTAGTATCATATTTATTGTCCAGAAAATGCATATTGATGTAAAATGTGTTATTCCATTAACTTTTTAAATGAATTAGAGTAATATTTAAAAGTGTTCCTGAGTAGCAGCCTTTATTCTGCTATTAGTTTTGGTTTTGTCCAGAATTCTTGAGTAAAGAAATTGAGAGCTATAGTATCTGGTGCCCTGTCAGTGTTTATAAAACTCCCTACAAAGGAAAATCATTCCTGAAGATCAGGAGTTTTTACTCAACTTAAAATTCCATGTCATATTAGCACTGAGATCAGTTGTTCTGGGCTGCTAATCTCTTACACTTAACTCGCTCATGAAAATTCACCAGTTATTGGCTGTCATATCACAACCCTGTTTAGGATAAAGCTTATAACCGGAGAATAAATTATGTTTTTTTTTCTGTCCTGATTTCCCCCCAGTCAGCAGCAGCTTTTGTGTCCCCACATATGGTCAAGGGTGATGGGAGGGGTCTCATGCAGCCATGGGTATTGTGGGTGCCTAAAGCCATCTATGATGGTTTTATAGTGGAGAGAATTCCTACTAGCAGGATTTAACTAAGTCAAGGGCACCATGTCAGTGGTAAAGCATTTAATGAAATTATGAAATCTCCTACTTGACAGAACACTGCTCTACAGTCAGAGGTATCTTAGAAGATTGGTGCCTGTCCTTAGGATTCTTTATCTTAAGAGTTATTACCCACCTGTTTTTTTTTTAAGTACACAAGATTACTGTACTAGTGGTTTCTGTTCCAGAAATTGTAGTATATTGACCGTTTGGGCAGTTTTTTCCATCTCTTTCAACTTTCTGGTTTAAAAGCCCATGTTTGCACTTTTCCCGCCTTTCCTGTAACTAGACTAGTCCAGATACAGATTTGCTGCATCCAGGACTGTATGTAAGCTTTTGAGCCCAGAAAGCCTTTCTGTGTTGGAGGGAAGCCTTCTAGCTTATCAGTAGGAGTGGCAAGCACTAGGTAGCCTATCTACCACAAGAGGAGTGGTTTCTGGCCCAGAAATTGTAGTTTATTGGCCGTTTGGGCAAGTTTTCTCTCTCTTTCAACTTTCTGGTTTAAAAGCCCACATTTGTGCTTGTTTCCCACCTTCCCTGTAATTAGTCTAGTCCAGACAGAGATATGCTGTATCCAGGACTGTTTGTAAGCTTCTGAGCGGTGCCAAAGTCTGCTCTTCAATTTTTCCCTTAGATCTACTAGTTCTGTCCTCTCCTGCACTTTTACTAGCTTATTAGTCTAGCACTTTACCAGACTTCTTGTAGCAATTATTGTAGAGCACAAAAGTGCTACCAGCACTAAACGTTCTACAAGAAAGCAGCTCCAGTACTTATTATTAATGCCCACCCATCCAGGCATGTCTAAAGGTCAGTTCCCTGTGCATTCTCCTATTAACCTGGTGAACTAAGGCATCCTGAGACAATGTAGCAACTGCCTCATGTACAGTGATAACCCTCTCCTCTTACCTCCCAACACAGACTTGTGAGAGATGCACTTATATATCCAAATTGGAAGCCAGGCACTCTCCAGCCAAGACTGGAATAGCTGGTCAAGAGGAGAAGGTCAACACTTGCACCACACCACATGGAACACTCACCAGCACTGCCTTCACATAAAAACACAAACTACACACCCACTTTCACAGAGGCTCTCGATAAAAATCTACCCAAACA
The DNA here is from genome assembly GCF_019279795.1 of Protopterus annectens. NCBI lineage: Eukaryota > Metazoa > Chordata > Ceratodontiformes > Protopteridae > Protopterus > Protopterus annectens. Next base: position 975,718,536 of record NC_056747.1, read on the forward strand.
GCAGAGACCTCCAAGGCAGAAATGTACTCAACCACCACAACACAACACTAATCATGATTCACACAACTCTCCTAAACAGCGTGCCACTCAACCAAAGCCCCTAAGGCAAAAAAGCATGCCCAACACACTAGTCATAAGTGACTCGATAGTGAGGCACACTGATGTCCCACTCACTAGGTTGAATAAGGAGAAAGTAACAGTCAGCTGCCTGTCAGGTGCCAGGATCCACCACATAATGCACGGACTCAGGTCCCTCAACAACAGGTACAAATATGACTCTGTCACTGTACATGTGGGTGTGAATGACCTGAGAAGTACCTCCCTGGACTACATGAAAAGAGACATGGAGGAACTCTCGGATTATGTAGTCCAGGCGGGTATGACCTAGCCCTGAGCAGCATCCTACCATCACCCAGAATTATACCATAGTACAAGCAGAAAATGATTGATTTCAACAATTGGCTAAGTTTCTGGTGTCATTCTAAGGGGATCCACTATCTGTCTGTCTGGGATGACATGATTGACAGACCTCGATGTTTTGCCAGAGATGGCCTGCATCTGTCACACCTGGGCTTCTGGATACTGGCCAAGGCTGTTGACAGCCCTATAGTTCCTTTTTTTAGGTGGTGTTCCAAAGATCAAATTACCACCGTAACAGCTATAAACAAATGCAATCTGAGAGTCATGCTGCTCAATGCTAGAAGTCTAAATCTCAAAATGCACTTGCTTGAAGCACTCCTTAAAATGGAGAACATTGACATTTGTGCGTAACAGAGACCTGGTTCAAGGCAGCAGAAAGCACACCTGCACTAATAGGCTATAACTCATTCCACACCTTTCAGCCCCAGAACTTGGACCGAAGCTCCAAACGCATTGGTGTTTCCATATTCATAAAGGATGCGCACACCTCCAGACTAGTAGCCCAACATAACTCATCTGAGATACTTCAAGTGCAGCTAACATTGGTTAAGACAGCAATTCAGGTCGTAGCCTGCTATAGGTCCCCAACCATGTCCCAAGACTCACACTCCATGTTCCTAAGCACCCTGGAGAGTATTAGGGTCCAACCTAACACTCTCATACTGGGCAACTTCAACTATCCCTCCATTAACTGGGAAAACTACTCAAGTACCAATACACTTGCCCAATGTTTCCTGGAATTTATTAATTCCAAGGCCCTGGACCAGATTGTTCTGATCCCCACTAGGTAGCAACATCCTTGACCTGGTTATTACTAACATGGGCAACCATTGCTCTACAGCAGTAGTCAACTCCTCCCTGGTTAGATACGACCACAAGCTAATCACCTTGGAAATCCACACACCCCACCGCAAAGGTAACCAACATGAAAAACTTCTCCAAAGCTAACTTTGGGCTCCTAAAAACAGAGGTGGCTAATTTCACGACACCCATGCAAATGGAGATAAGTTGCATGACCACCGAATCATACACCAATGCCCTGTACAAACATGCACACAAATGCATGGATCCCGCCATACACAATAGAAGCAAGATGCTCTCCTCCAAAAAAAGGATCTCAATCTGGTGGTCTCCTGCCATAAACGAACTCTACAACAGAAGGAGGAAACTGATGCTGAATAAGGTGAAGTCCCAAGACTGGAAAAACTCCCTTATCAGCCTCAACGAAAAGTTGACATCCCTCATCATATCCTCTAAAGCTAGCTAAGAAAACAGAATTGCAGCAGATAGTAAAGAAAACAACAAGGCCTTCTATAGTTATGTAAAGAATCTCCACGGCAATACCCAGATTTGCTCTGAGCTACTGCACAATGGTACCTCCTATACCGAGCCAACAGATATTGCCAATGTACTGGCTGACAGATTCAGTGCCAACTTTACCCCCCCCCCCCAGGGACCAGTCACAATGCCAGTAGATTGCCAGGCACCCAGTTTTACTGCTGACAGGTTAAAATAGCACTGTCCAAGGCCAAGAGTACAGCTTCTATGAGATCTGACAATATCCTTGGCTGTGTTCTATGTGAACTACAGAGTGAACTGGCATCTCACCTGTGTGTCCTGCTCAATCACAGCCTCACTTTAGGCTTTGTCCCTACTAAATGCTGCACTGCTACAGTCATCCCTCTCCACAAAGGAGGAGCGACTGCAGACCCTGGGAACTATCGCCCCATTACTCTGATGAGTATGATATGGAAAGCTATGGAACGCATCATCATGGACCTAATAAACAAGGATATACAGAATCTCCAAACTCTAGATCCCACACAGTTTGGTTTTGTGAAGGGTAGATCATGCCTGCTCAACTTGGTCGATTTATTTGAGTCAGTCACCAGAGCTGTGGAGGAAGGCAAGGTGGTTCATACAGTCTACCTTGATCTGGCCAAGGCCTTTGATACCATTCCCTACTCAGGAATCATAGAAAAACTCACTAAGCTAGGCATCAACCCCTAGATCACTAGGTGGGTTGCAAACTGGCTCACAAATAGAACCTACAGTGTGAAAGTAGCTGACTCCAAGTCAGACTGCCGACCAGTCATGAGTGGAGTCCCACAGGGTTCAGTCCCGGGTCCTTTCCCATTTGTTAGCCTGGACTTCAGAGAAGTAGATGAAGGGACTCTAGCTGACAAAGTTCACAGACGATTGCAAGTTGGGAGCTATTATTAACTCCCCGAGTGATGTTGACATCCTACAGAAAGGCCTCACTAAGACCAATGACTGGTGTCAGAACCATGGCCTTAAGCTCAATGCAAAAAAATGTTTCATCATACCCTATGGGAAAAACCTGGTTCCCATAAATTACCACATCAATAGTAGTCCAGTGAACACAGAAGGCGTTATAAGGGATCTAGGAACACAGGTTGACAGCAACCTCTCTTTTGACCACCACATTGCCACTGTGGTCAGAAAGTCCTTCTATGTGGCACATCTCATTATTAAGGGTTTTGCATCCAGGAAGAAAGAGGTCATTGTCTCCCTCTACTCTTCCCTCATTAGGCCAATCATCGAGTACAATGCCTCATTTGACATGTACCTCACTAAACACCTGCAACAACTGGAGAGGCCACAAAAGTACGTCACAAAGAGCATCCTAGGCCATAAACATTTGTCTTATATGGACAGACTAAAAAAAACCCCAACTATTCTCTGTCTCATATCACCTACTTAGAGACGATCTCTGCTTGACTTACAAAGCCATGTCTGACCCAGCTCTGTTAGAAATGCTACAGCTAAAGAAATCCCAATCCCTCCACACCACACACTCTAGAGACCTCAACCTCATTACCACAATCAACAGAACATGCTGGAAGGACAGTTTCATAACCCAGAGACTGCCTATGCTATGGTATGGACTTCTTATACATGTCAAGCAGAGCACCTCACTGACCCTCTTCAAGAGAAATCTTGATGAGTGAATGGGGAATAGAAAATTCACCCAGGGATCACTCCAGTGGCTTTACTCGACAGAGGTACTGTGAACTAAGGTCGGGTGGCATGATGCCAAGGTAATCCTGGGCTAGCCTTGTAAAGGCCCCAGGGCCATTGGCCTAGTACACACCTATGAACCTATAAACGTATGCTGGTTTGACAAACATGTAGCAAAATATCACAATAACATAGCTTGCAGTGCCCCCCCCCCCCCCCCGACACACACACAACATAAAAATGTCTGTGTGTAGCACTACTGCTGCAGAAGTCGATACTGGATACTGGAATTACAACAGTTTTAAAGGTTTTTCATACGTAGAAGGTAACAGTGGCAGGAGACCCACAGTATTCTAGACTGCTAACCTCAGTAGAATATTTATGGATGCTGACTTTAGAGAACTGAGCATCACTGATGAGCTAAATGTTCGTTATAGCTACTTGGAATATATTTGGCTTATCTGCACATTTCCCTTTCATCCTTGACAGACATTTACTGAAAATTTAGGCTGGTAATTTAATTTCTAGTTTCAGGAATGTTTAGAGTTTTAAGTCATAGTCTTTGACTAAGGACACATTAGAGCCATGCGTCTGTATTTGAACAGAGTGTAATCAACATTCTGGTCTTGCAGTCCATTTCAACAGCAAGTGTAAGTGAAATGTTATTCCTTATGCTACCAATCACCTTTTGTATACAGATATTCATACATGACATTAATGTAAAAGAGGATTATCCCTGGTATCAATGCTAACAGATGAGTGGGTTTTTTTTAATCTCTCCTTACACCTCCTGCAGCCCCAGTTTGAGCCTTTTCTTTTAAGCGTTGCTGTGTTGTTCTTCATTTCACTTTTTATAATTTATACAAGTTAGTTCTCTTTAATCCTTAATGCTTGATGACTACTTAGAATCTTTCCAGTTCCCTATTGAGATTTGGTGGTTTTGCATTAAAGTACATTTTACTTAATAGTACAGTACATTTTGCATTGAATTTATTTAGTTGTGTTATAGTACTGGTACTTTTATTTTTGTCCCAGGAGCCATCAGCTGTCGTGTGGTTGCCTTGTACCTATACCACAGAATATTTCCATGAAGAGTAAGTGGTAGATAGTTGAGGCATTTTTACACCACTTTTGTGCTTTACTTTGGAATTGAACTTCAGTTCACATCCTGAAAATATGTTTAACTCCAATATTGGATGCAGAAGGCTTAAAGCACCACAGGTCTTTTTGCTGAATGAGCTAGTTAAAATATTTGTTTATTAGGAGGGTACATCAAGTTGAGTAAGTAGGTGAACAGAAAACCCCAAAAAATCAAGTGGTGCAGGGGTTGGAGAGATGTATAGGAAAAGCCCCAATTCTCTGTCAGGCACCCAGAGTGACTGGAAAGTGTACCTTAGTTGTATTGGCAACTGCCAGTGACTTTTTTTCTCTCTAAAGTTGGTCTTAAGCAAAGCTGGCAAAGGGCCCAACAGTATTTAACAAAACCAGATTAAGTTGGTGGAGGAGTATGTGACATGAATCGAGTCTTCTTTCTTTTTGTACTTTTTTCCATGCTGTGTTGACAAGATTTGTCAGAGGAGATGAAACTGCTTATGTTATTAAAAAGGACAGTGATAGAAGATTCTGAGGAAGAAGAGAAGGAATACTGCGGATTCACTTCCTCAGGATTTTATAGACTAGAGACTATTTTATTTCTTGTGGTTCATTACATGAGGACATATTTTCAGCAGCATTTAACATGATAAAACTATTGTTATAGTGGTGATGAGGGAAACTTTGAATGCTCCTTCAACACCCACAATCCATGGTCATCTTTCCTAATAGTCAGAGGCAGTTCAAAGAAGTAATACTTGAAGGGTACACACCCAAACTGAGTTTAGTCCCCCAAATATAAGGCATCCCTGAAGCAGAACTTCACTGTATGCTGCTGCATTATTTTTATATGTAGGTATGTATAGAAGGGCAGTACTTCCAGTCCCATAGTTCGTATAAATACAGCTTTGTGAGGAACTTGACATTGATGGCAGATAGTCAACTCTTTCCTGATCTAGCTTATTGTTTCCCACTTTTAATCACTTTTGGGTTGATAACCCTCTTCTGAAGGGCAGTGCAACTAACATTTAACTGGAAAATTGATATCACACACAGTAGAATACAGGCCGGATCAGCTTCTCTTAGTCAAAAAAACATGTTTCCAAGAATGAACTAAGTTCAGATCTCATAGCCGTAACACTAAACTGAATTAACTGTGCAGAAGGATATTCATAAGAGTACTGGTGAAGTTCATCCACAGTAGATTAAAACAGCTTGCTGTAAAAGTCTGTGCCACTAAAAAAAAAAAAACAGCAGAGTAAGAAAGTTGTCTCTTTCTCTCTCTAGAAGTAGCACCACACTGTTATGCTGAAAGCATTAGATGTCCTTTGTGTACCTATGTCATGTATTTGGAAGTGCCAGTCTGGGATTCATAGCGTTTGCATTGTACTGCTTTTTCTGACTGTCAGAGCCTTTTATCTGTATTGCTGTCTACGTCTGACTGTGACTAATCATTACTCAGCCTACATAGTACACCTTTACCAGTCTGTTTTGCTACACATATTGATTACCTAAGAACATGCACCAACTCTTTCAATATAGCCTTTTATCTGTGTAGCTGGCTAAATACATCTTTGATAATTTAGTCAAAACTCAAACAGCAGTGTAAATTATCTGTGTCTTAAAGCAGCGATCTCCAACCTTTTTTTGCACCAAGAACCAGTTTCATTTTCCATGGATCGGTCATCGTGTGCATATAAAAATGAAGCATAATAAAGTGCATAATAGAGTCCTGAACTTGTTTCCCTGCAATAAGACTCTACCATATAGGGGTGATGGGACACAATGACACCCAAAGTGTGCTCTTTTTGTCTAGTCTACTCCATAAATTAGTTTTGGTTGCTGTCATTGCAGAAAAACCCTTCTCAAAGATAGGATGTTGGAAATGGAAGCAAGGTTTTTCATGCTTATTCTATCAACTTTCTAAGTCTATAAGAGCAGTGTTTAAAATCTGTCCCTATTATTTATGGCTCTGTCCAGATTTATCATGGGAGAGATCGAGAGGTGACTGTCATAACTATCAACTGTTCAGATTTTTGCAGAATGTCCAGATTTTTGCCTAATATTTTTGGTCTGTTCCTCATAAAATGTGTGGTTTTCTGGATTTTTGTGGTGAATAAGTGAACTGAAGTCATATATAGACGGGCATTTGAATTTAAGACTTCATATCCATCAGAAAATGCACGGTAACACAAGATGTTGCATTCTATCCGTTTTCTGTTTATAAGAGCAGTATTTAACATTTTTTTCTGTTTTGGGGGCATTGTCCCCCAATTATATTTGGCTTTGTCCAGATTGTTTGTGCCCCAAGGTTGAGAGCTATGGGCAAGGGAGCCTGCAGGAAGTTTTTCAGGGGGGTGCAAACCCGGAGCACCACCCCAACCCCTCCCCCTTCAAAGCACCACCCCCAACCCCACCCCCTTCAACCCGCCACCCCCCCAACACACACATGCAGCCATTCCAGTATCCCATTACTTGGCTATTTCTCCCCAGTTGCCATAAACACTGTTCAAAACTCGCTGTGTGCATACTGTTTTATGCATTACTTCTACAATGATTACAGATACTTGGTTTTAATTTTCAACTTTTATTTCAAATTTTAGGGCCTCAGGGCCAATAGCCTAGTAACCTCCTATTTTATACCACAAACACTGATAGACATTTGCTAAACTTAAACAAAGCAATAGTCTTACAATGAAAACAGACTTAGCATTAAAACTTCTCTACCTTTGAAACTCACATGCACTGAAACAGCATTGAAACCCACATTCAAACAAAATGCATCTGGCCAGTGGCAGGTTAAGATTACCTTTGGACTGTTTTCAAATCATAGGCCCCTTGCACACATTTCAGAACCATGCATAACTGCTTTGATTCACCTTCCTGATTGTATTAATTATAATATATAATAACTGAATTATATCCCTTGTTAATACAGCACCACTTAGAGTGTGTTTTATAGTTTTGAACATTTTTTCCATTAAGCAATGAAACAAAATATATGAACCAATAATGACAAATTGCCCAATTCAGAACATTTCAACCATAAAGGGCCACTTAAATGTCTATCATTACAATCTACCAATATCAGTCAATATGCACAATCTCTGCAGAAGTAAAAGTCATCTGAATAATTTCACATTAAAGAGATCTGAAACTAATGGAGAGGTTGTTGCTAGAAAACAGCTTTATATTTCAGTGTTTCATCTACAAATTCAGTGCCTACTGCCCTTAAACAATAAATTGCCTATGTTACATTTAAAAAAAATGCTAAGCTTGTATATTGCAATAGGAATAAGTGGCAAGCGGAAACACAGGTTCATAGTTACTAGGCATCTCATCCAAAGGAGGACATACTCAGGACTGCAGCACTTCACCCCCTTAAAATACAAATATACATGTGGTGGGAGTAGAAGCTACAGCCCTCTAAATTAAGATGCAAGTATGCTACCTGCTGTGCTACTAAGACTGTTTTGAAATTCTGCACCACAACAGTGATACCATTTGCTAAACAAAACAGTTGCACATTTTAAGCAGACTTAGCATGAGCAGTAGTAAACTTATCTTCCCTTGAAGCTCACAATTCCTTGAAAATAAATTCTACCTGCTGACTTTAAATATGGCATTTCGCTCTCTCTCAAACACACACACACACACACATACCTCAACCTCTGTGAAAATCTGTACGGTTGAGAGGTATGACACACACATACATACCCTGACCTCCTTAGAAAGTGGATAGAACAACATTTTTGCATTAGTATGCATTTTCTGAGGATATGAAGTCTAAAACTCAACTTCAGTCTAAAATGATTTGCCAGAAAAAAGACAATTTTATGAGCAACCATCTGAAAATATGAGGCAAAAATCTGGATAATTGTGAGGAATGAACCCCCCATACACCCCTACCCTCCCTCTTACACACACACACACACACACACACACACACACACACACACACACACACACACTATAGGCACCAGAAGCTGTTAAAGGCTGGGGGGCGGAGGGAGACAGGGGCACTTAGTGAACTAAAAAGGGTAATTTTTTTATAACTGCTACCACAACATAGGTTCACTTGGAGGACATTTTAAGCTTTGCCAATTCCCTTTTGGTGCTTGAATTAACATTTTCTGATTGGTCTAAGCTATCCCCATGGCTGATAATTGTATATTAGCCCTAGTGAGAACAACTGTGATCATACCATAGATAATTTGAGGGGGCCATGTAAGGGATGCATTATTTAGGAACTGCCTCTATCCATTAGTGGCATGAGGGGAAATCCTGGAGTACATTTTCTATTACCCATCCTTAGATCCAAGTTGCATTTGAATATGGATGGATGAGCTTTGCTTTATTTTTATGGATAGTCTGTTCCAGCAGTGGTAGCCTCTGTGATATATATCCATCTCTCCACAACATTCAGTTTAGATACCTGGACTGAGTATTTCTGATGCCATTTGACTTGTTGATGTTCAGTAGGTCCATCAGTATTAGGTTGGAGGATGCTTTGTATTTCAGACATGTCACCTCTAAGCACTCTGTAGGATACTGAGTATAGTAATAAATCTTTGAGGTGGTCCATGCAAGACCTATTGTTTAAGACTTGTATCCTTTTAGTAAGGTATCTCTGAAGGTATTCCACTTGTTGCATATGGCTGGACTGATACATGCCAAAGTGGGCATTATACAAAATGATTGACATAATGAGAGCTTTGTAAAGGGGGACAACAACATCTCTAGATCTAGTCACAATCAATTTGTTTATAAGCTGTGCAATATAGAAAGGCTTTATGATGCTGGGCACATGTTGGTCAAAAGTTAGGTCACTGTACACACAAGTTCCCAAATGCCAAACAATTGGATCAGTTCTCAGAGGGCATTGTCATGATTTTGACACCAGTTATTATTTGGGACAAACCTTCCTGCATGATGGTTAAGTCATTTGGGGATTCAATGACTTCCCCTAGCTTGCAGTCATCTCAAACTTAGCTGGCCAAAGCTCTTTGGTATTTCCTTTTACTTTTGAGATGTATATGCCAAACAGAAAGTCTCAGCACCGAACCCTGGGGAACTCTATTGGTGACTGGTCTCTTCCCCTGTTTTGATCTCCTGCATCCTGTGAGCCAAGTTGGCAATGCAGCTGGTGATCTGTGTTTGCTCCTACATTATTCATCAATGCAGCTGGTGATCTAAGTGTTTGCTCCGACATTATTCATCAGTGCAGCTTGTGATCTAAGTGTTTGGTCCAACATTATTCATCAGTGCAGCTGGTGATCTAAGTGTTTGCTCCTACATTATTCATCAATGCAGCTGGTGATCTAAGTGTTTGCTCTGACATTATTCATCAATGCAGCTGGTGATCTAAGTGTTTGCTCCTACATTATTCATCAATGCAGCTGGTGATCTGTGTTTGCTCTGACATTATTCATCAATGCAGCTGGTGATCTAAGTGTTTGCTCCTACATTATTCATCTTTTGTACTACACCTGATTAGGGGATTGTGTCAAAAGGCTTGGCCAGGTCAAGTTAATGTGGTGTGAACTGTTTTACATTCATCCATTGCTTTGGTAACAAGAGTAAAGCTTAACATTTTCCCATGATTTTGAGTCTTTCACACTTTCCTCTGGGCTGTTTTCAAACATATTTTAGGGCCATGCATACATGTATGCATTCCTTGATTCACCTTCTTGATTGTATTAAATTATATTCCTTGCATAATGCAGCACACATTAGACTTAAGTTAGAGCCCATTTTAAATTTATTGTTTAAACATTTTTCCAGTAGGCAATGAAACAAAAATGCATTAACCAATAATGACAAAACTGCCCTATTCAGAACATTTCCATCATAAAGGTCTACTTCCACACACAACTGCATTTTAAATTTATTGTTTGAACATTTTTCCAGTAGGCAATGAAGCAAAATGCATGCACCAGTAATGACAAAACTGCCCTATTCAGAACATTTCCATGATAACAGTCTACTTCCACACACAATATATAAATACAGAATTGCAGTACTTCCACACACAATATATAAATACAGAATCACAGTAGTGTAAGCCATAGGCATGTTGGCTATAGTAACCTTTGTGTGATACTCTGCAGGTGTGGGTATGTCTGTCTACTAGTTTACAGCTTACTGTGAAAAAAATCAGTACTTAAAATGACAAGAGCTCTGTATCATATACAGCAAAGCAGCAGTCAATCCTCTGTACCCTGACATATAAAATAAGCTCTTTTTAATCAAAAATATTTCAGTAAATTCTCAGCTCCTACCTGCATTATGCATGCAATGAAAATGTTTGCCAGTCTGGAAAAAGGTGGGGTCTACAACTTTGAATCTTGGGGGTACTATAAGTAATTATAGCCTGTTTTAAAAGGAGCAGTCAAAAATGTTCACCTTTTTTATTCAAGAAATTTGGGCAAAGCCAAAAATAATGGACAGAGTCCCAAAAAGGAACAAATTTTAAACATTCTTTTCTATTTGTAAACCAGGTAAGTCTACTGAGAAAAGTAAGGAAAAAATACCTGCCCCAAAAAAATTAAATGAGCAGCTGCAACTGTCCCAATGCACCTTGCCTTGGTGTGCTGTGTTTTCATAAGTGGTGTGCATGTTAAAAGAAAAAGCACTTGTTTAAAGGGGAAAAAAGTTAAAAGAAAAACAGTTTGTGGAGCAAACAGCAGTAGGTATCCAGCTACACATTTACCTGAGAAGTCAGTAGCCAGTGGCAGCCATCCACATAATTTCTATTATAATCAACCACTCCCTCTGTTTCTGTTTTTGCTAAGCTCTTCTGAATGAAAACAGAACTCAGTGACTTCACTTCAGCAAGCTGGTCTTCAGTATGCTGAAGAAAACACCTTGTGTCTGTATGTTTTTATATAAATGCATTTGAAGTGCTGTAATGCATGGACCTGATCACTGTATGTTGAAGCAGTACCATTTTTTCTATAATTAATTTAAATTGTTAAAAAATATATTTTATAATTGCTGCTTGCTACACTTCCTTTTACGTTTGGGTAATGCGTCTTTTTTTTTGGTCTGGGGAGGGTAATATTTTCTGCTCTTTGCTTCACAACAGTTGCTCATTAAATCAGAAGCACAGGTGAAAGAACATTGCTCCAGATAGTGCATGCCCTAAGTATATAAAAGCTTGAGTGAAAGCAGCATTTCATTATAAATGTACAGCTACTCTTAACATCTATCAAATCCATAAAGACAGAAAATCAGATGTCAGCTACGACTATGAGCTTTACAACAGGAGTAAAGTTTGCATACTAAAAACACCCATCAACATTGCCAGCAGCCAGTAGCTGAAGTGATGCACACAACCAACAAGTATGCTGGATCAGCCAAACACATCAGATATTTACTTCTCAGAATGTTTTTTACATATAAATTGGTTCTACTGTGAGACGGCAGCTATGTGTCCCAGGTTTCTTTCTCTTTTACTAAGTGCTGTACAACCATAAAAGTATATAAGTAAGAATGCACTGGGGCAAAGTCAGTCACATGGATGAAGTATGGGGACTCGCTATATTCACAAAAAAATAATGCTTATAATGAATTTTCCTGCATTCTAAGCAGGTGCATCTTTCAGCATGATTGCTCTATCCAGTATCTTTCCTTGTACTCTAAATTTGACTTTTCGTAAGTAGATGTGTATTTTCCCAGGTACGATAGCTACTCTTTCAAAAGTACAAATAAGCAATATGCACAGCGTACATTGCCTTAACCTGGGCAGCCTATGTATCCCAACAGCACAAAACAGACATGCAAACAGATTTAAAATACAAAACACATGGAAACCTAAGTACAAAAATTCTGCTTGCCATGCATGCAAATATAACTGAAACCAGTAGGAGAACACCAAACATTGCACAATTTGAACAGTAGTGCATCATTTTTCCAACTTCCACAGACATAATGTAGTAACTATGTTTGTAATGCAAGTCAACAAAAGTTCTTTATACAGGAATCTTTCTCTGGGAAAACATGATACGAGGAAGAGCAGGAACCTCACCAGCATAAATCAACATTTAATATTCATTACACTTTTTTCTGTTACATCCTTCACATTATTTACTGCACATCATCCTGTACTGTTGTTTTGTTCCTACATGTCAGACTAATAACTGGAATGAATCAGAAAAAGGTGGTCAAAATCAACAAACACATTTCTCAGTCTTTTGCTGCTTTCATCTATGCAGAATAATAGTAGAAATGATACCATTCATTCCACTTGGCAGCATTTTTCTTTCATGTACCAAACACAGAATGAATAGTGTGAGTTTTGTAGGAGGTTGAAAAGACATGATTAACCTCAAGTCTTTTTATGAGACTGCATTTAAGTTATTGTATTTTTACACAACCTCACATTATTTCGACATCTCAGTAAGCCTCAAAAAAGAGCATCACAGAAAAGAATGACTTGTGTATTTGTTACTCATTCCACTATAGAACACTTTACACTAAGGTAGTAAACAAATACAAATATAAACCTCTTTCTAGTATGTATGTACACACATACACACACACACACACGCCAGCTTACTCACTCTGAAAAGCATCCAGATTCCGCATCATAACTGTTTCCACTCCACTCCATCTTCAGTCAGTCCTCGCAAAAGAAAACCCATCAGCAGAAACTGTTTCTCAAACCATCCGTTTCAGTTCTTCCCGCTCGCGCCATGCGATGATGTTAGCATACTTTTCGCCCATAGTCCACTCCGGAGTCTGGAATTCAAATTCCTGATGCAAAAACAGGTTGCAAACACCTGTTACGTCTGTGTGATGGGACAGGATGCAAAGGGCACTCTTAAAGAGGAACACCTGCTTTTTAAAATAATTTTTTTTTTTATGAAAATAAAACTAATCCCAACTAGCCGATTCCAGGGGGGTGTAAGTGCACCCCCTTGCACCTGCCTGCAGGCGCCCTTGGCTATGGGCTCTGTCCAGATTTATTGTACAAGAGGTTAAGAGGTATGGCCGAGAGGCACGCAAACCTCTTAATTGATGCTGCTGCTGCTGCCTCCAGGGATCGCTCTCACTCTTCACTCTCTCTGTGTCTCTCAAGCATGTGTGTGTGTATATATATATATATATATATATATATATATATATATATATATATATATATATATATATATATATATATATATATATATATATATATATATATATATATATATATATATATATACACACACACACATATACACACACACACACACACACACACACACACACACACACACACACACACAGCTTTCATGCACACATTCACTCACACATGCAGACAGAAACACACACACATTTACTTTTTCATTTCAGTCCCTGCCTGAAAGTTTCTTTGCGGCTCAGTACCAAATGATCCATGGCCCAGTGGTCCGGAACTGCTGTCTTAAGGCATTAGGACTAAATGTAAAGATAGTAAAGGATACAAAAGATAGTGGGGGGAACAGAGGGAGGAATCTAAATTGAGAAAGACGACAGTCAACATTTTGCCACAGCTATATTGTATTTAGTTATTCTCGCCTTTCAGTTTTAATGGTGTCTGAGTTGCATACTAAACTGTAGATCTGAAGGCCTGGAGGATGCACCACCTGCCTGCCCTCCTGTGATTGATTGCTGTAGCAAACTTACATTTTCTATATGATTCCCACTCTGTCTTGCTGACCACTGAGCCTCTCCTAGTTGAAATAGGCCCATTTATTCCCTAGTGGCAAGGATCTTCCTTCAGATTCAGTCAGTCAAGAGCTATCTAAAAATGCTGTCTTCGTAGCTTACACTGGAGTGTTCTGCCCTCTTGCTGGCATCCTAGCAATTAGACTTGTTTTTTTAGAATGTAGCCTAATCCCACCTCCTGGTTGTGGGAAGTGGATTGCCTTTGTCACTGTGGGGACCCACTACACCTTTTCCCTGTAAATGGGAACTTCCATGAACCAGCCCTGATGAGCCTCTTGTCAGCCAGTAAGAAAAGCAAGTAAACCAGGTTGGGAAAATTGTCCTAGAATGTCTCGTCACTCTCCTTAGGTTTTGTATCTGGACCTTGCATATGTGCCACCTACCTCTGTGGTCATTGTTGGGAGTGAGGGTCTCCCCCAGGCCAATCTTGTTTCCTGCAGGATTCCTTGTATGTGGTTGAGGAGACTATATTATGTTATTCCACAAGCCTGACAGTGACTGGTATTCCCCATCTATTTGATATCTGGTATTTCTCCTTGTGGGTATTACAACTGCAAACTTAAATTATGAGCTGAAGCCATGATCAGGCTGGGCACAGGTTTCACATTTGACCTTGTTCCACCTTTGATTAATGGTTTTCTGGTTCATGGCACTCCCGCTGCTCAGTCTCTGATATTCACAGCCTTGATCTGCCCTGCCCTGTTGTAGAACATGGGTGAGGCAGTCATTTGACATCAGTGTTCTGAGAAGTAAACTAGAACAAGAGAACCTTGTTTCTGGAGGATAAGGATAATGAAATTTATTTCTGGACGATACTTGTATGCATGTGAAGGCCTGTACTTACTGGCCTTTGGCCATGTACCAAGAAACATGTTAGTCAATAGCTGGATAAGAAAGACTTGAATCTACTGAGTCATCCTCCCATGGATCCTGTTGTCTTCATCTGTGTAACTTGGGGAGTATCTAGGTTCAGTTTTCTTTATTCCTAAGGAAAGTTGATTCCTTCTTCTAGATCCTGATGGAGCAGAACAATATCTTTATCAGTCATCTTGGAACACAGAACTGTGTAATCTCTTCTGTTAGGAACCACAGTACTTTTCCCCACTTCTTATCTGATAAAGAGTCCAATGGTTTGAACATGGTCAGAAACAGTATGTTAGCTGCCATATTGGGGCTTCTGTCTTTCAACTGAGTTCTCACTTTTCTAGGTTTCATTCCTTCGCAGTGGATGAGGTACTGTTGAAAGTGTCAGACCTTCTCTGACTCTAATCCCGAGGCTCTAGTTAAGATCCCTTATGTATGCAGTGGATTTCATCCTGAGTCATGCAGGGTGATCTGTAGCAGGCCACAATTTGCGTTGCAGATTTGCTTGATGCGCCACTAACCTGGAGGTGTAGGTATCCTTGATGAATATGGATACACCCCCTCCTTTTGTGTTTCGGTCCGTGTTTTGTGGCCGAAACGTGTGGTATGAGTTGTAGCCCGGTAGTGCTGGGGTGCTCTCTAAAGCCTTGAACTGAGGGGTGCTTCGAGCACGTACATTTTGAGATTTAAACTCCTGGCGTTGAGTAGCATAACCCTCAGTTTTTTGTTAATTGTGCTGTTTACAGAGGTGGGTTTGACTTTTGAGCCTTGCCTAAAAAAGGCACTATGGGGGCAGCAAGAGCCTTGGCCAGTATTCGAAAGCCTAGGGGTGACAGATGCAAGCTGTCTCTTGCAATGCAACGGGGCTTGTCAAACATGTCGTCCCAGGCTACTACACAAGGAGGAGACAGGGATCTGCACACCAAATTCGAAAATCCGTAAAAAATGTCCAAACCCAGTAAGTAAACTTGTATTCAAAGTTTATTTAAGCCACAACGTCTCTGTTTAGCTTTTTGTCGGTGACTCCTCACCAACTTCCTCAGAACAGGAAATAAACACATTCAACACATCCTGTTTAAATACTACAATATAACTCCCTACTTTTGCCACACTGCCACCTGTGGTCAGAATACAAAATTTCAATATATTAAAAAGAACATACAAAAAAGCATGGGACTATTTAAAAACATATGTAAATATAAAACACTCCCTTAACGATATAAGATTAAAAAACAATAAGTCAATAGCCAACAGGCTTGACTTGGAAAAAAGAAACCAGAAATATGTATTAAAATAAAATAAAATAAATAACTCACTTAACGGTTAATAAATTGGACCCATGATGGAGCAATGCATGTGCAAAAAATTTTTTTAAAAAACAAAGGCTACTGAAAAACATGTATCATAATTTTGTACATTAACGTATGAAATAGCAAAACTACCTTATCAAACTTTTCAATTTCAAAACACAAGAAATTGACAACATGTTGTTCAAGCCTGGAAAATGGTATGCTTCCAACCTCAATTGCCAAAGCAATTCTCTGAGTTCCAACAAATAGGAAACAGGACCCCCCCCTGTTACCATGCACAATCTGATCAATCACTGTGAAGCTAAACCCATGTCCTGGGCACTCACTAATGTATTTAGCAAGTGCATTAGCCATTTTTTCTTTCTTAATGGCATATAGATGTTCATATAGGCACTCGTGCAGTTTCCGGTCAGTTTTACCTATATAGAAAGCCGGACATGAAGAACACTGGGCCAGGTAAACCACATGTGTGCTGGCACAGTTGAACCTCCCCTGGATTTTGTACTTTCTCTCTCTGATCGCAAAATAAGTTCCCGCTTTCACGTATTGGCAGTATCTGCACATGTTGCATTTGAACATGCCCGAACGTGCCTGAGTAGGTCTAGGTTTCCTTTCAAGGATGTTTTTTTAAGTTGGAACCTCTCTTGTAAATGACTTGAGGATTTAACCCTAAAGCTGAAGGACCTTGATTGACTGGTGTAAGTAAACACCAATTCTTCATAATAATAGAAGCAATAGCCCCCGCATCCAAACTGTAAGTAGTGATGAAGCTGCAGGCATAAGTAGATCTACTCCAGGTATCGTCAACCAACACCCCTTGATCTGCAATAGACTGTCCAGAAATGGGGAGATATATCCCATTCTCCCTCTTGTGACTTACCTCATTACAGAGGTCTGAAATCAGATGGCTGGGATAACCCCTATTCAAAAAGAGGTCTCTGATAAACTCACATTCCTTTAAGAAATCACTATCTCGTGTCACCATCCTGGCCGCCCGGACCAGTTGGCCCTTGACTATCGACCTCTTCTGATGAAAGGGGTGGTTGCTTTCATAGTGCAAATATGAGTTTGAAAAAGTAGGTTTGCGATGGATGTTGGCCATATAGCAACCCCTGTAGTTATCCTTAGACAGATCAATGTCCAAATAAGCAATTTTCTCCATGGAAAAGTTAGAGGTGAACCTGAGGAATTCAGTAGATGTATTAAAGCATTCCAAGATAGAGTCTGCTACTTCCCTCCCCCCTTGGAGAATGATGAAAATGTCATCCAAAAATTGGGTATACAATAAGACTTTCTCTTTAAATAATGGGTTAGGAAAGACAAACTCTTTCTCCCAGAATGCCATCACCAAATTTGCTACGCTGGCCCCACAAGGAGACCCCATGGGCACCCCTATCCTTTGATGGAACCATCGGTTGTTGAAGGAGAAATAATTGCATGTAAGAACTATGTCTACGAGTTCTCTGACCATCAAAATTTCTTTGGCAGGAGCTTGTTTCGAAATTAAAATCGCTTGAATCCATTCCAATGCTACTGAATGGGGGATAGAGGAATACAAGTCTATCACATCGATAGTGAGGATGTGATTCTTGGTTTTGAATGGAATCCGGTTCACTTTGCCTAAAAAAGACCAAGAATCCTTTGAGATGTGCTCCTCACTGATGACATACTTTTTCAAGATAGTGTCCACAACCTTGGCTCCAGCATACGTCATACTCCCCCTAGCGCTGACCAACTGGCGCATGGGGGGGGAATCCAACATATTTTTATGGATCTTAGGGTTACCAAATAAAGCTGGAATCTTAGGGTTGGAAATAGAAATATAATTGAACACATCCAAATCTATCACCCCATTAATAAACATGTCTATGTATATATATATATATATATATATATATATATATATATATATATATATATATATATATTTATATATATAGATATCCACGTGTGTGTGTGTGTGTGTGTGTGTGTGTGTGTGTGTGTGTGTGTGTGTGTGTGTGTGTGTATGTATCTGAAGGAGTGCCCTAATGATGTGCATTTGATGTTGATTTTTTATGTTGATTGATAAAGGAAGTGACTTACTTTAGCCCAACTTAGCTTGTAGCATGCTACCTGAAATGTTACTTTACTTTTATTATTATTAAATACTTGAAACGATCTCTTGTATTTTTTTTTTTTTGTAACTATTCAGTAACATGCAAAAATACTTATGGAATTTCCCCTAGTACACAGAGATGCCCTATAATGTTACTCTCAGAAATAAACAACATAAGTAAATAATTATGGAACAACTTTTTTCTTGTGCATTTGTTCTCGTATGAAGAAACAGAATGCAGTTTTAGGTATACTTATGCAATGCACAATATATTCTTATTAACTAGGCAGGCATTAAGCATGGATAAAAGTATGCCATTGCATCACTTAGTTGTAATGAATTTTACTGGTTGAACTTTCTGATCAGGTATTTTTAAAAGCTAGAACCATATGCTTTGCATCACTATCTATCAGTTGCAATTTAAGTCACAGAAGTACAGAACAGGGCTGTGACAGTATCAGGACTCATCTTACCTTACCATTTTTATTATGCATTCTGCCTGGCTGTGAAGTAGTCACTCCACCTTTCTTTCCTTATGCAGTTCTGTGGAGTCAGATATTCCTCAATGTACTAAAGTCCCTTCATCTTCACTGGAAAGTTGCTATAGGTATCTGCTATCCATTGTGTTAGGAAGTATACTTCCACTGGAGCAGCTTTTTTCATGTTTTTCAATATTACCCCTTGTTCAAAACCACTGATGTGTCTGAAGTGTTCTCTATTCCTCATGAATGTCCACGTTCGAGTGTCTGACATAATCTGCATCTTCTTTTTCCCCTCTTAGACTATACACCACCTGATCACAGAACATATTATTTTCATAGCCACTGTTTGGACCACATCTATTCCACATGTTTTTAGTGATGTGATCTCAAGAAATGGCATGTATACCCATGGTTATAACTTGCCACTGAGCTATGTAAGATCTGCAAGACAGGCAAGTCACTGGCTATGATGAACTATTCCTGTAGTTGATTAGTATAGTATGGCAACAGTTTCACATAAATAACCTGATAGATTTTAGCTACAAGTATTCCTCAGTACTACATGGTGGCTGTACACACCTGTGGCCCCTTAAATGAATTAGTTTTGCAGATGCAACTCTATGAATATCTTGTAGGATTTTGGCTTGATTCATCTGTCTATCAAATTTCACAGTAAGAAAATATTTGAATAAGTCTTAAAATTAAGTTGTGGACTAACAAGTTTCCTTTATGGTTCATGCTAAAACAGTTACTAGTATTAATAAGCTCAAAACAAAAATAAGATGTCCATTGTAGAAATCACTGCTGCAGTAGTATTTGTGATATATGGGAAACACCCACAGGTGAATGTCAGTCTTGCCAGCTAAACTCCCAGAGTTTTGGACTGTGTTAATGCCAGAGATGTCCTACCAGCATTGAATAGAAACAGGGTAGCAGACCATGCCATACTCAGTTATTTTTGCTGCAGTCCAAGACATATGGTTCATGCACAGTGAAGAATCAATTCCCGTTCTCCCAAGGTGGTAAGTGCCATTTTGGGGTATTTAAGTATCTTTTTTGAGTTCTTAGCTGATACTAATTGAATCCTGATTAGTGCAGTTCTAGTGTTTAGCCTTAAAGTTCTGAGCATTTGCTTTGAGGCATATGACAACCTCGATAAATGTTACCAGGAACTGTGCTTGTAGTAGGCATATCCCACCGGTAGTGCTTTTTTACATGACTGAAGAGCATTAAGTAGATGAGTGCAATGAAAGCTCCTGCTTTAAGGAGAAAGAGACTTAAAATGACTGGATGACACTTGAAAGACCTTCTTGGTGCATTAAAAGTTAGTCTTTCATGACCAAGGGTCATTTGCCTCTATGACACTGGCAGGGTCTTCCTCTGTTGTAACTCCTAAAATGTCATAAAAAGAATCTGTAGGAAAATTTGAAGCACTGGATGACAGTTTCCTGAGAGGTAGGAAAGGTGCTCAAGACTTTATTGACCCTCATTAGATCCACCCGGGCCTGAGAACTTCAGTTCCGTGGAAGTACCAGTCACAACACCCCCTGGTGTAGTCATTCTCACCACAGGCCAACAGCAGGAAAGCACCTAGTTAGAAAACCAGGCATGAGTTCTTTCTTTGACTGTGGTGCAAGCAGATTGCAGTCCCTAGCTGCAAGATGTAGGCCAGCAAGTGGCTCAAGCGCATTAAAACATGAAGACTCACATATTATGTTATTGATGAAACAAGGGGTCCATCCAGCTTATTTTTCTTTTTTGACTATACTGACTGCCTACCCATACTTACAGGGCCCACTGCCCTTGAATCAAGAGTATATCACCTTGCAGCATCTGCCCTATCTAGTTTGGATTGCTGGAAATTAATTCATGGGTATTGCTGCCACATGCAAAGTGCTCATAACCCCCCCCCCCCCACACACACACACACAGCTAAGCCCAACATCTCTGATACCTTTGGCCTTCCAGTGAATTTATGTGCCTGAACTGATGTTGTACTCTTACACTGCAAGGACAAAAATAATGATTTTGCATATACTTCACAAATGTATTCCTCCTTTGTGATATGATTTTAACCACAAAAAATCTCTGCCATGTTGCTTCCCATCCAAAGAGAACTGTTTTGAGTTTCATAAAAGGTACATGGACCTACACTGATCAGTTAAAACCCACTGGCATCCCTCTGGTCTTCCAGACATTTAAACACACCTTTGAGAATGCATCCCTGAAACCAAAGTGTCAGCCACCAGCACCTAGAACGTGTAATCACTTTTACAGAGAGGAAGACAAGGTTAAATGTTTGTATAAGAACCTTGCAACTGATACAACAGTCATATTGCTTGATGTGAGAAGGGGTCATAGTCTAACAACCATGCCAGATGATAAATGGCAGTTTTAGACCATCTTGGCATGAAAGTGTATTCTTCTGCAGCTCTGATTGCTGGACCCACACTGACAAATCAAGGGGGTGTTAAACAAAGAGAGAAGATGCTTAAAATCCTTAGTGGACTTTACTTTTAAGCTGAAATTATCCAAATTAATCAAGATCTCTTATAAAGTGATAAGGCACACCATTTAGTATGGGTACAGTGCCATAGATGCACTTGTCAGGGCTGCAGTGATGGGAACTTTTTTCAGAAATTATACTTGGCTCTGGATTCAGCCCCTATCTGAAAATGCTAAAGGTTCATTTCTTACTGACCCCTTTATAAGTCATGGATGTTTTATTCTCATGCACGGATATTTAAAAAACTTAAAGAAAAAAGGAATGCAATAAAGACAGAGAATTTTGTTAACTCATGATCCAGTATATAAATGGAGAGAGAGAGAGAAATAGGTAGATAGCAGAGAGAGCTGAAACAAATGAAATCAGATCTACAACATTTTTCCAGAAACAGCATGCCAAATACTTTCTCTTTCAGCTTTTTCCCGGTAAGGGGCCGCCACAGTGGAACTCTGGTCCGCTAATGATTGGCAGTAGATTTTTACAAAACGCTGAGGTGCCAGCTCGATGCCCAACCTTCAATGAAGGCACACCCATTTATGCACGCATGTCTTTCGAACGCTACTCAACCATGGGGATGACATGCAGACTCCACACAGAAGGCACTCCCAAGCCAAGCCGAGAATCGAATGGGAGAACCTCTTGCTGTGAGGTAACAACGCTACCGCTGTACCACTGCGGCATGGGTACAGTGCCATAGATGCACTTGTCAGGGCTGCAGTGATGGGAACTTTTTTCAGAAATTATACTTGGCTCTGGATTCAGCCCCTATCTGAAAATGCTAAAGGTTCATTTCTTACTGACCCCTTTATAAGTCATGGATGTTTTATTCTCATGCACGGATATTTAAAAAACTTAAAGAAAAAAGGAATGCAATAAAGACAGAGAATTTTGTTAACTCATGATCCAGTATATAAATGGAGAGAGAGAGAGAAATAGGTAGATAGCAGAGAGAGCTGAAACAAATGAAATCAGATCTACAACATTTTTCCAGAAACAGCATGCCAAATACTTTCTCTTTCAGCTTTTTCCCGGTAAGGGGCCGCCACAGTGGAACTCTGGTCCGCTAATGATTGGCAGTAGATTTTTACAAAACGCTGAGGTGCCAGCTCGATGCCCAACCTTCAATGAAGGCACACCCATTTATGCACGCATGTCTTTCGAACGCTACTCAACCATGGGGATGACATGCAGACTCCACACAGAAGGCACTCCCAAGCCAAGCCGAGAATCGAATGGGAGAACCTCTTGCTGTGAGGTAACAACGCTACCGCTGTACCACTGCGGCAGACAAACAGCATGCCAAATACTATCAGACTAAATTTTGTAATATTTGGCTCATTCCTGGTTCTTCAGCAATGAATATAGTTTTAATAGGTTGTTGCAGGGGATCATCCACAAGTAGAGGCAGTTATATACTGTGACATGCATCCACATTTTCACTTTATGAGTCAACTGCAGCATTTGTGTTAAATGGGGAAATAGTTTACCTTTTTGCTTTTGTGATAATGTGTGCAGGAGAAGGAAGCACAAGCCCTGTAATACGATTAAATGCCTGACAGATAGGTTTATAGGTGATTACTAGGCCCGCCCCTCCTGCAGAAACTCCAATTACAAGCTAGCAGAACATTTCAAATACACCTCACTCAGACCGGTGCCATTTTAAACTATTCTAGCTTGTTCTGTCTGCTGTTTTGGCATCTTCCAGTAATGTGACCTCCATGTAAGTTCTGTTAAATGTATTTTTTTTTCTCTGTAGAAATCCAAGGATTCTCAGAATATGTGCTAATTATTTGTTATAAGCACTAAGATATGCCACCATTTACAAGTGTATATATTTAAAAGGTTATGCTCAACACCTGGTTTTGGTGTCAAACTGAACTCTGTTTATGCATTACTGTTTTAAGATGGTTTATTATTTTTTTGTTTATTTTATTTTATTTTTTATTTTTTTTATTTTACATTTGTTGACTGGGCTAGTCTAGCTGGATATATGTCCATTTTCAGTAGAGGCCCGGGGAGAAAAGCTCCAGTAATTAAACACATTATATGAAGATAGACAATTCAAATAGTAAGGCATACAATGAGGGCTAATTAATACACATATTACATAAAAAGTCATGGTAAATACAAAGTAAAATAGGCAAATGTCTTGAGAAAGAAAACTTATAGAATTTTTTTTTTTTTTTTGGAGTATTACATCAGACTGTGTGCATGTCATTAAGGGAGAGCTAACAAGGCTATAAGGAGCAGAGATTGCAGGAATTTAGGAGGAAGAGAGGACAGGGAGGTAAAAAAAGGAAGTTAATCTGGGTTGGTACAGGAGCAAAGCCAGTGTTTATTGAGTTTTCAGCTGCTTTTTGAAAAGTGGAAGGGAGGACAAAGACAGGATAACAGAGGGTAATTTGTTCCACATTTTCCCAACTGAGTTGGAAAAAAGACAATCACCTGCAAAGTTATTGGGTTTGATTGTATTAATCATTAGTTTGTTGGAAGAACGTAGATGTTTCAGGTTATTGTAAGGTGAAATGAGGCTAGAGAGTATAGGTGTTTTAGTTGGTTGGTAAAGGATTTTGTGAGCTATTAAGAGCTGTTGAAGTGCGAGTTGGTTCTGAAGTTCCAACCAGCCTAGTTTTCTTAGGTTCAGGCAGTGGTGGGTTTTAAATGAGGATCCAGTTGCAAATCGAGCAATATTATGGTAGGAAGTTGCTAGTTTCTTAAGGTTGTTTTTGGAGAGATTAGTGTATATATGGGGGAGGCATATAGTAGTGTAGAGATAAGGTGTGATATGGCTAAGGTGGTCATTGCTTCAGGTGAAAGGAAGGGTTTGATTCTATGAAGGGATCCGATTTTTTTATTAACTAATTTTATTGTGCTATTGATGTGAGTCTCAAAGCTGAGATTATTGTCAATGGTTATTCCTAATAGTTTAGTTGTTGTTTCAGGAGAGATGAGAGTGCAATCAATGGAAGAGAGAGTAAAGTTTAGTGGGGCAGATCTACGAGTAGGTGAGAACAATAGCAATTTAGTTTTCTTGGGGTTAAGGAGTAGACAACGATCAGAAAACCATTGTTCAACAGGGTTAAAAGCTTTTTGAGTGAGAGAGTGTAGTTCAGTTTGTGAATTAGCGGTACAGATAATAGTAGAATCGTCTGCATATTGTATACAGGTGGTATATGGGATAGCTAATTGGAGGTCATTAATAAAGATGGAAAATAGAAGGGGGCCCAAGATAGAGCCTTGAGGTACACCTAGAGATGTAGGGAGTAGATTGGATAGTGCATTTTTCCAGAGAACTGCCTGTTGGCGGTTTTCTAGGTAAGATGTAAACCAAGTTAAGGAAGGGGGATCAAGTGAGAAAGATTTTAGTATGTGCAGAATAAGTTTATGGTTTACCATGTCAAAAGCTTTAGATAAGTCAACAAAGATA
The DNA here is from genome assembly GCF_019279795.1 of Protopterus annectens. Taxonomy (NCBI): domain Eukaryota; kingdom Metazoa; phylum Chordata; order Ceratodontiformes; family Protopteridae; genus Protopterus; species Protopterus annectens. Next base: position 975,743,410 of record NC_056747.1, read on the forward strand.
GAGGATGATAGGTTGTTATTGTTACGGTTATAGTTGATAGAGTTGATAAAGGAGAGTAGGGCTGTGATAGTACTGTGGGAAGGTCTAAATCCATGTTGACAGTTTGCAAGTAGGTTGTTATGCAGAAGGTGGCTTAGAATTTGCTTATGGATACATTTTTTCTGTGATTTTAGCTATAGGAGATAGGAGTGCTATAGGACGAAAGTTAGAGAAGTCATTTGATTTACCTCCTTTGTGAAGTGGGATGATGTGTGATATCTTCCATATAGAGGGGAAAATACCTTCCTTTAAGGATCTATTAATCAGAATAGAAATGGGATAGGCAATAGCTTTGGCACCTATTTGTAAGAATTCTGCAGGAAGTTTGTCTGCAGAAGGAATGGTAGGTTTGAGTTTTTGGAGCAGCGATAAGATATAGGAGGTAGATACAGGTTGTAAGTGAAAGGAAGGAGGTAGGCTTAGAGTAGGTAAGAGGAGCTTAGATGTGTCAGGAGATAGGTGACTGGCAAGAGATTGGATAGTTTTAGTGAAGAATGAATTAAAGTCGTTAGCTGTTTGTGTGGGATTCTTTGGGTCGCAGCCCTGGGGGTTGGGTGTGATAGATTGGCCTGGGGATAAGAGATTATTAATACTGGTCCAGAATTTTTTGGGTTCTTTTTTGGAGGTGTGTTGTAATAGAAGATAATAGTTCTTTTTGTCTAGTAGGATAGCTTTTTTGTACTGTTTCTAAGCTCTTTGAAATTTTGGTGGTCAGTTAGAGTCTTAGTTCTACGCCATTTAGCCCAAGATTTGTTTCTGAGGGATATTTTTTGCCTAGTATTATTGGTCAGCCATGGTGCTGCTTTAGTTTTGGTTCTAATAATGCGACTTGGGGCATGAAGATCTAGGATTGATAAGAATGTGGAATTAAAATATTCTACTGCTTCATTAAGGGGGAGATATTTTAGTGGGGACCAATTAAATTGTATTAATACAGCTAGAAATTCTTCAGGGTTAAAATGCTTTTTTGAACGTAGTGTCCTGTATGTGGTAGGTAAAACTTGGTTAGTTTTATGCCTAATGACATAAGTAAGTGAGTGGTCACTGAGATCATCAGGGAGAATACCTGATTGGTAGGTTTGTTGAGGAGTGTTTGTAAGAATCCAGTCTAAGATGGTTTCATTATTGTTGGTATTATTAGTTCTGGTAGCACTGTTTATAAGTTGTGTAAAGCCATAGAGGTTTATGTGGGAGGTAGGATTTGTACTATTACAGGAAAACCAGTCTATGTTGAAGTCACCTAGGACTAGTGTTTCTTGAGGGAGATAGATGGAGAGTGAACTAAGGATGCATTCAAGTGCGCTAATGTTATGCCCTGGGGGAAGGTAAATGCATATGATATTTAAGGCTTTAGTACTGTTGATTTGAAGTTTAGAGCTGATAATTTCAGCATTGTTGTCAAGGCTGAAAGTCTGGTCTATAATACTAATTTGCATATGTGTTTTATGGAGAATAGCTACCCCTCCACCCTTTTTTGTTGTACGATCTAGTCTAATGATGTTATACCCAGGAGGGGTGACTTCATTGTCTTTGATGGTGGGCTTTAGCCATGTTTCAGTCAAGCATAAAATATCAAATTGGTGGGTGACTAGAAGGGCATGAACTTGAGGAGTTTTGTTACAAATGCTTCATATGTTGAGATTGGCAATAGAGAGAGAGTTGGTAGGTTTAGTGAGTGCCAGAGAGATGGCTTTGCCATGTTTCCTGAAGGTATTAGAAATGGTAAGATGTGGCCCAGGGTTAGGATTAATGTCTCGATCCAACAGTAAGTGGAGGAATATAAAATATTTTGAGTAGATAAGTTTTTGTGGGGTGTCTATAAGTTTCCTAGATTTTGGTTTACTTAGCTTGAAATGTGCTAGTCTGTGGTACTTGGCTAGTAGGTAATTGGGTTGAGTCGTAAGATCTGAGAAGGTAGGAGAGAGAATTGGTATAGGTGAGGAGGTATGTTTAGATGTAAGAGGAAGGGTAGAGTAAAGTGGGTATTCATAGAAAGTTACGAGGTAAGTAGTAATGAGACAGGAAAGGAATGATAGGTAAATAAGAGGTTTTAGTTTTGAGGGGATAGGTGTTGTACCCATTTTAAAGGTGGGGAGATATGCAAGGAGGAGAAAGGTAGGTTGTAGCTCCAGCAAAGGAGAGGTTGTTTAGGTTAAGTAAAAGGTGGGAGGTAGGTTAGTTAATTGTTGGATGTGATGTTCAGTAGAATAGTTTGAGTGATTGTATGATAGGAAACTAACTGATTGGTTAGTTGAGATAGGGGTGTGGTCATGAGAGCTATAAGTGTAAGAGTACTGGGAGCGGGTGGGAATAGGGGGCAGGGTAGGGGAGCGGAGTGAGCCCGAAGGGCAAACGGAGCGGGTAGAGACAAGAGAGTGGACAAGCAAGGAAGACAATCAGAAATATGGGAGTGAACTGCAGGTAAGTGAAAAATAGGAGTAAGCAGAAGTAAGTTACCAGGTTCGTTAAGGGTACTTCTAAGCAAGAGTAAGTTGACAGGGTAGTGTAAGGTGCATATAGATGTAAGAGAAGTAGAGTTTAGTTATTTCCCTCTATTATGAGGTGGGGAGAAGCAAAAAACATTAAAGAAGGGATAAAGATGAAGAAAAACAACAGAGGGAGAAAAATGGGGATAGTAGGTCAAGTTGAGAGATATTTATGGTTGAGATACAGAACGGAGGGGGTAAGGTGCCACCTAGTGGCCAGTAAGTTGATTGCCATAAAATCCCTCGTAAGAAAGGAGGGGCATGCTACAGGCTAGGGGAAGTTGGGAGACCTAATACACACAGGTGAAAAAAGACTGTCTAGGAGTGTAGGTTAAAAGCACTGACTTTATTGACCATTTAATTCCTATTATTGAAACTATTGTGTAATTATCCCTGTTTTAAATGAAGATACTGTGCTTTATCAGCTGTATTCCCAACTAACAGTGAACTAATTTAACTGCTCACTATATGCTTAAACTGGGACGTAATGTAATTCCTTATAGTTTGCAGACATTCAGCTGCTATAGTGTAGTAATGCCTTGTACTATATATTCTGTCATATGTTACAGTGACGGTTTCACCCAGGCCAAGCTGGATATTGTACATTAATCTTGGTTGAGCACTATATGTATGCCTAGATGCTTGTTGTATTTGTTTGAACATATTTTTAGTGTCATATTACTGCACAGAGTTTTTAATTTAACTCAGTAACTGTAGTGTTATTAGGCTGTTTTACCTATTTCCTTCCACTCCTTTCTTATATTGCACCAATTATAAATACAGTCCTACTTCCTCTAGCACTCCACTTATCAGCTTTTCCTAATCTTCTTTTTTATTTCTATTTACAGTTGTCAGCTAATGCAAACACTGTTAGGTATCCCTATAGCAGTTCTTTACCAGCAAGCTGCATCTGCAAAAGTCTGTGACCGGTTTACATAAAGTACAGGAATATTACAGTGTATGTTAATGATTTAACCCTTCTATGATTGTAAATTTCATTACAATGTATTCAGGAAGTGCACACTACTGGTACCCCCACCCCTACCAGAGATCTCTCTAAACCCAATACTTTCTAGTTTGGAATCATTGTTTTACTAAGTCTTCTCCTTCCCAATACACTTGTCCATATTTCTCCCACTTCATACTCACTCCTGGCATAAGGTTTATATTTCTCTAAGAATTCCTAGTCTACAAAAATGTCAGCTGCATAGATACTTTTCACATTACCTGGTAGTCTAAGTGACTGTTCCTTGCTGTGCAGTTATACGACTTGGCTCTGCCCGCTCTGTTCCGCCCTCACTACGCTCGGGCTTCACTCCGCTCCCCTACCCTGCCTCCATTCCCTCCCGCCCCTAAATCACTCAAATTTATCTAAACCTAACCACTCCCACGTGTCTACCAATCACCACCTGTACAATTTTGAATTATAAAGTAGCCCATATTTCCACACTAATTCTAATCAACACCCATCCATTAGCACACATATATTAACCTTTTACCAATCCCTACCCTTTTTACCACTACAAAATGCTATCAATACATTGATGCTATCAATACAAGCAACCTCTTGTTTCATACACATCTAACAGTTGCCACACCCTGTAGTCAAAACAGGCCAATATCCACTATACCCCCCTCCCCCAACATTACAATACAACACATATCCACCTACACATTCAACTGCTCTGAACTCCCACATAGTCACCCTCCTATCTGATGTAATACCTGCGCTACCACATACCCACAAACTCACAACTGTCACCTCCCACTCCAACATCTCACAACACACACTAACCACACGCTGTTAGTCCCACTCTAACAACCTCAACACACTAATAAACCACACAATGTTACATTCACTGAAACAAACACTGTTTACTATCTTACCTCTCCACACAGCCAACCTATTCACACTAGCCCTCCTTTATTATTTAACTAACTTCTACACCCCCATCTACTATGACCACCCCACCAACTCCATCACCAACTCACCACTGCCCATAACCCACCACTACAACTCCCAAATTTCACCCAACCTCTACAATAACATAGAAATAGGCTACCTCCCACTTAAATACCATCAAACCAGACACAAAAATGAACCACTATTTATAAATCACAAACAACTAAGCAAACCTATAACAACTTTATTTCATGTATTATCAAAACTAAAACTCAGTGGTGACATCCACCCCAACCCTGGCTGCAAGACAACCAATAAACAAACTACCACTTACACCTCAATCAACTCCACCATTCCCCTTCACCCCAAACAACACTCCCTGCTGTTCCTTAATATGAATTAAAGAAGTATACTAAACAAAATCCATGATCTCTATGCACAAATTGACTTACATTCCCCTGACATAACTATTTTGACTGAAACTTGGCTTAAGCCTCATGTCAAAAACAATGACATACTTCCCCCAGGGTTCAACATATATAGACTCAATCATCAAAATAAACGTGGAGGAGGTGTAGCAATAATGTTTGAAAAAAATCTAGCCCTAGAAGTTATAAACACCAGACTTCCTACATATAACAATGCAGAATTACTCATCACCAAACTGAATATCGACAAGAACAAAGCACTAATCATAGTGGCTATCTGTATCCCTCCAGGAGATAAGACTAGCACAGCTGAAGACATACTTCACTGGCTATCCACAACCTTCCACCAAGAAACCATAATTATGGGTGACCTCAACACTGACTGGTCCACCTATAATTCCTATAATCCATCCAATTTCATAAACCTATATGGTTTCTCCCAGCTCATATAAAACCCCACAAGAATAGACAAAACCTCCAACAGACAATCCATCCTGGATTGGACTCTCACAAATAAAAATAACACACCTCTTCTAGCAGGATGCCTCACCAGTACCATAAGTGACCACCTACCCACATACCTAATCAGAAACAATCTTAGTCCACCTAGACAAGTAGTCTATATGCTAATCCGCAACAAGAAAAAAATTAATACCCACATTTTCAACTCCCTCTTCCAAAATATTAACTGGTCCCCCCTCAAAACACTACCAATAGATAACGCTGTTCAACACTTAAACACCACCTTCCTCAACATCCTAAACAGCCTGGCCGCCTGCAGAATAGCTGGAATAAAACATCACCACACAACCTGGCTTAGAAACAACACCAAAGACCTACTAAAAGAAAGGGACAAGGCATGGGAACACTGGCTAACTAACAAAAGCAATGACAACCTCTTACTTTTCAAACAACTTAGGAATAAAGCCAAATCCCAGATAAAAGCTGACAAAAAGCCTACTACATCACTGCACAGCAAAGAAACAAAAACAACCCCAAAACATTCTGAGCCACTATAAACAAACTCCTGCAACCTGGTAGTATGCCCACCCCCAATCCTACCACACCTCCATCAAATGATAACATCGCAACACAATTCACTTACTTATTGACTATGACCAAAACATCACTACTACAATCCATGTAGCCAACAATGAGGGTGTAAACTCCTTCTCCTTTAACCCCGTCCCAACCCATACCATAAAAAAACTACTCAGTAAGCTCAAGCCCACCAGCCTAGCTACTGACAACCTCCCATCAGAATTCCTCAAAGCTGCCTCTGAAGTCATAGCCTACCCCATTTCTATCCTCATCAACCACTCTATCTCTGAAAACCATGTCCCACTAATCTGGAAAGTCTCCTATATCACCCCACTGCATAAATGTGGCAACTCTACAGAGCTTACTAATTACAGGCCCATTGCCATTCTTTCACCTCTCTCCAAAATACTAGAACAATGTATTCACTCCCAGCTTCTAAACTCCCTTCTCTCCAATAACCTCCTATCAAACACACAACGTGGCTTTCACCCTCACCACAGCACCACAACCACCCTCCTCAGTTTTACTAACACAATAAATGAACACAGAAATCAGAATAAATATGTCTCATCCATCTTTCTAGATCTCTCAAAGGCATTCGACACAGTTTCACACCAAAACTGCTGTTAGAACTGGCCACATTACATCTCAGTCATTCTTCCCTAGCTTGGTTCCACAGCTATCTAACTAAATGCCAGCAGGCTGTTAGATGGCAACAGGAGCTATCATCTTTGCTCCCTGTTAACATTGGAGTTCCACAAGGCTCCATATTAGGCCCCCTACTTTTTACCATCTTCACAAATCAACTCCATAAATCCACAACTCTTGCCTCTGTCATCCAATATGCAGATGATTCTACCCTGATATGCTCTGCCCCCTCTCTAACACAACTACAGGCTATAACACAACAATCCTTCTTAGAAGTAGAATCCTGGCTAACTAACACTAACTTCATACTAAACCCAAACAAGACCAAACTCATGCTCTTTCTCCCCACCAAAACACCCAATCCCTCAGCCACTTTTCAAATCCACTCCTCCAACAGCACAATCATAAGCACCAGCTCACATACCAAATTACTAGGTGTCACAATTGATAGCAAATTAAAATTCGACCTACACCTCTCTCAAACCACTAAAAAAACACACATCAAACTAGGCTGTCTTTACCGAATTAATCCTTTCCTAACTAGCCATTCTAGACTAAGCATCACCAGGACTCATCTCATCTACTGTTCTCTATGCTTCTCCCATCTTTACAAACCTTAACAAAACTGACCTTAACAAACTTGAATCAGCCTACAATAAAATAGCCAAGTTCACCACTAGCTCCCCATATAGGTCCCACCACTGCTCTGCCCAACAACAAATACATTGGCTAGAATTCCCACAACAACTAACCTATACCCAACTGGTCTTTACTCAACAACTAATATACCAGCCAAACAGAACCCCAACCCTACAACAATTACTCCAACCATATGCCAACACTCTGCAACTCCGATCCTCACACAAAACACTCCTCCAAGTATCCTAAAGGAACAACAAAGCCGGGGCGCCCTTTATTCCCACCACATTTCTAAATTTTGGAACTCAATCCCTCAATATACACCAATTCAAAACTCTGCTCAAAGACCACCTCACTAACAAGTGACTCTGTTCCTGCACCAAGCCAAGCCAATACCACATAAGCCCACATCAAATTTAATTCCTTAAATTTTATAGTCTCCATGCATACCCCACTCCCACTTGTTAACACTACCTATCAGCTACCTACAATAAGAGTATAATTTGATAATTTATTTTCTTTTGTAAGGGTATACATATGTACACATATACTCAAATGATCAGCTAAAGATGGACCCTTGCCCTAAAAAAAAAAAAAAAAAAAAAAAAAAAAAATATATATATATATATATATATATATATATGACTTTGCCATATTGCAATAACTTTCTCCTTTTCACTAAAGTGCCTAATGTATATTGTACTTTCTTTATTGTCTCTAGATATTTCTGTTAAAATCTGTGTAAAACCGACACTGTACCTGTCAACGTTGTTCTTGTTTTATTGGAGCTTTTTTCCCCAGGCCTACGCTGAAAATGGGCTCACACCCAGACGGAATATCCTGGTCAACAAATTAAAATAAATAATAAATAACCCCAGGGGACCTTTTTCAGCCTAGCCATGCTTCTGGAATATAGCTGACAAGTTTTGATACCTAGGGTTATTTTCAGGGGTATTATGCTGGCTTGGGCATGGGTGGTCAAGCATTTATAGGTTGACTCTGTCTACTACAGACATAAGTAGAAGACCAGTGGGAAATTTATGATTCCTCATCCACTGGTGCAAGTTCCATGTGAAATGGTTTAGGGAAGATCTCTGCTTCACATGGATGGGAATCCTGTTCTAGAGAATGGGGAGTCTTTGAGACACACATTTTTCTCTCCAACATTGCCTAGTTATGTTGCAAATGAGGTTTAGGTTCCTAGATTGGGTAATTCTGATGCCATTTGTTTTGCAGATGTGCAAATGGTCCATCAGATTGGCAACAGGGTATGCTGTGTAGGGCAGGCATAGATTGCCTTTTAGCAATCTGTAGGTTACTGAGTACATGACTAGGGCTTTGAGGCGGTCTAAGTAATACATGCTGTCTAGGCCATATATTCTTTTTGTGATAAGCCTCTGTAGAGACTCCATTTGTTACATATACCTTGTCAGGTACATACCAAAAGGGGCACTGTACTCAATGATTGGCCTGATGAGGATTGAGTATAGCAGAATAATGACATCCTTGGACCTACATGCCATGTCCTTGCTTATAAGTTGCACTATAAATGCCGAGTCAAACAAGTAGACTTAACTTTCTTTACTTTATTTGCTTCAGCAACCACAGAACCAAAATATGTAGCAGCAAATTTAATGATGGGTTCAAATAAAAGCAAGATTCTTTCTAAGAGATTCAGGCTGTAAACAATCCTGAATGAATGGCTTCATCACTGGAATTAACATCATCTTTATTTCAGTTTCAGCACTAGCAAATCCAGTCTCATCAAGTTAGTCCAAAGGCTTTGGACAATTTCAACATTCAGCAGACAGGTGTGTTTTCCCAACCTGATAATAATAAAGCAGATAAACAAATGTCTGCTGCAACAACTAATTTAACCACAAATAATGCTTCATGTCCTGATATTCCTAGCTGGGCTTAAGCCATTAATGGAAAAATTAGATAATTGGATTATATGTCTCTCGTAATGCAGCGGCCAGAATAGTGACTTGAAAGACTTTTAAGTTCACTATTGAGTCATACTCAAAACAAATATCCTCCTCTGTTCAGAAGCAGGTGAATATGGATGGAGATATATCTTTCCTCCAAAAATGCCTCAGGAAAATCAACAACTGAAACTACAAGTTACTTTCATTCAACAGAAAGTCCTTGATTTGGAAATGAGAGGTAGGTGTTGCATTCTCCAGTAATAGGAATTCCAGAAACTACTGATTATTTGTCAGCTTTCAGGATAACAGTCTCTAAAATTACTTCTGAATTGCTGCCTACATTGCAGCGCTCAGTGGTTATTTTCTAAGCCAATGTGGATATTGCCCACTGTTTAGGTATAGCCAGATTAAGCTGCAACCATCCTTTTATAGTGTGCTTCTCACATATGATGACCCAAAATGAATTTTTCTAAGGCAACAATATCTAAAAGAAGTATAACATTTAGTCTAGTCATGTTAGGAGTTGCCAAGAGTTTCCATCAGAATTTCTCCAAAAGAGGCCCTTGCTGAGGTCTGCAATCACCCATTGCAAAAAGAGATAAATTCTAACTTCCTTTTCATGCCTATATTTCAAGTTAATTATAAAGATGTTATCCTGAAGTTTGAATATCCTCTAGAAGGGGTAAGAAGAGGGTAGTTAAGTGTTAGAGAATAAGTGTGTTTGTCAAGTTTGGTCATGTGTTTGCTCTGTTTTATTTGTTTACAGTTTTGGAGGCTGGACTGAATTTTAGATTGTTTCCAAGTATGCCAATCTCTCTCTCTCTCTTTCATTATCCATATATGCTGCTCAGTCATTATACTTTTGTTTTTACTAGTTAACAAGGGTGCAGTGTTTACTTTAGCTCTTTTATTTCTCTGTGGGCCATGTTCTTTTACGATGGAGAAAAATGTAACATTAAAGTATGCGACAGCTTCATCTAAAGGGTGGGTAGCCCAGTTAATGTATCGTAAACTGGCCAGGAAGGCATGTTTATGGAAAGATATGAGTTTTTTTCTGCCTCTACTACTACTACTTCTTCTTTCATCTTTTCCCGGTTAGGGGTCGCCACAGCGGATCACCTGTCCGCTCATGATTGGCAGTGGAGTTTTATGGTGTTGAATTGCCAGCCCACCTCTACTACTATACAGTTCAAAAACTCACTTAAAGTACAACTGATGAATACCTGGCTATGTCTATGCATTTCATAACCTCTGTCCACTCTTAACATCTACCTATCCTATTATACCTACTGTTAATTTACTATAGTCTTAGGAATCTTTTCTGCTGATTTCAAATTTTATATCACTTTATGTTTGACCATGTTATTTGATTCTGTATTAATGTTCTTTTATTTTGTATATATCTTGTATTAGTATCATGTGTCTAATTATATCTTACTTACTATGGAGCTTTTCTCCCCGAGCCTCTGCTGTAAATGGGCTTGTGTCCAGTTGGATTATCCCAGTAAACACATGTAAAATAAAATAAAAATAAATAAATAAGTACTAGATTACAGCAGTGGTTCATAGGTAGGTACTAGGCTATCGGCCCAAGGGCGTGCGTAAGCCTAGCTAACAAGGTTCCCTGGCTTACGCCACCCAAGAAAGTTATTTTCCTGTGCCACTGTCGAGCAGAGACACAGAAGTGATCCTCGGGGTGTATTTCCTATTTCCCATCCACTCATCAAGATTTTTCTTGAAGAGTGCTAATGAAGAACTTTGCTTGACATAGATGGGTAGCCTGTTCCAGAGTATGGGAAGTCTCTGGGATAGGAATCTATCCCTCCAGCATGTCCTGTTTATTGTGGTGACAAGGTTTAGGTCCCTAGAGCGTGTAGCTCGGAGGGATTGGGATTTCTTTAGATGTAGCATGTCCAACAGCTCTGGGTTTGACACAGCTTTATATGTTAGGCAGAGATCACCTCGAAGTAGGTGATATGCTATGGAGTAAAGTTGGTGTGTTTTGAGACGGTCAGTGTAGGGCATTTGTTTGAGTCCAGTAATCCTCTTTGTGAGGTACTTCTGTGGCCTTTCCAGCTGCTGCAGATGTCTTGTGAGGTACATTCCAAAAAGGGCGTTGTACTCTATAATGGGTCTAATGAGTGTCGAATAGAGGGGAATGATGACCTCTTTTTTCCTGGATGAGAACCCTTTTATGATGAGGTGTGCCACGTAGAAGGACTTCCTGACTACTGTGGCGATGTGACTATCAAAAGAGAGACTACTGTCCACCTGGGTCCCAAGGTCTCTTATCATGCATTCGGTGTTAAGTAGATTGCTGCCTATGTGGTAGTTCATAGGTACAGAGTTTTTACCAAAGGGGATGACACTGCACATTTTGGCATTGAGCTTGAGGCCATGGCTCTGACACCAGGCATCTGTCTCAGAGAGGCCCTTCTGTGGGATGTTCACATCATTTGGGGACTTGACTATGGCTCCTAGTTTGCAGTCATCTGCGAACTTCATTAGCCAGAGGCCTTCTGTGTTAGCCTGTACTTCAGAAAAGTAGATACCAAACAGGAACAGTCCCAGGACGGAACCCTGTGGTACTCCACTTGTCACTGGTTTGAGGTCAGATTTGGAGTCTGCAACTTTTACAGTGTGGGTTCTGTCAGTGAGCCAGTTGGCAACCCATCTTGTGATGTAGGGATTTATGCCTAGTTTATTGAGTTTAGCTATAATTCCAGAATGGGGGATGGTGTCGAAAGCCTTGGCGAGGTCAAGATAGGCTGTGTGAACCACCTTACCCTCATCTACGGCTTTGGTGACTGCCTCAAAGAAGTCGATCAGGTTCAGGAGGCATGATCTGCCTTTCACAAACCCGAACTGGGTGGGCTCCAGAGTTTGGAGGTTACCAATGTCTTTGTTTATGAGTTCCATGATGATACGTTCCATGACCTTGCAGACCAGGCTCATCAGGCTAATAGGTCTATAGTTCCCGGGATCAGTGGTGTTTCACAAGGGAGTTTAGCTGTCTAATTAGGTGATCAGTTAAGCAGTCAGGGAAAGACCCAGAAGTAATAATATAATTTGGGGAATTAGTGAGTATCCAGTCAATGGTGAAACTTTTATTACTAGTTTTGATAAAACCACTACCACATCTTTGCACTGCTGGTGCTGCTGTGGTTTGCCGGTATGTTTCCGGAATCTACTCATTCATTCAGGACTGACAAATGTTTAATGTTAGAAGTACATAGACAGATTATGACTGTAGCTTCTTTGTAATGTCTGCACACCAGATAAGATAATTCAATAGTGTTTTACTCTTTCACTGGAGGATACTGCATTTCCATAGCATGTGCTTCATTTTTACTATCACTAGCCTTTCCATTTTCATTTGTTTCTGTTAATATTGCGGGTTTCTACACAAAACTTTTCTTATGTTAATCAAGCCATCTATCTGCTCATTCACCATCTCTCTGGGATACTGCCTTTCAATACAGATATGTTATATTTACTGGTAAAACCAGGCAATAACAGACAGTAGACTGACAGCTGAAGGCAGCAACTTAAATAATGAGAAAAAATAAGTTATGTCTTACCATAATGTTCCATCTGTGTCATAGATCTTTGTTCATTCATTACCATTAGGACCTCGGTTCCATCCTCGGAACTGATACTGCCGTCTCCAAGCTCACGCCAGCCAAAAACTCTCAGCTAAGACCTACCCATAATGCCCCTCTCCTAGTTACTTCAGATCGAGTTTGCCCACCCTTAGATTATAGATGTAGTAATAGAAAAAAATAGTAGGAGACTCTGTCTGAGCAAATACCCTAACCAGGAGCTCCTAAAGTCCACCAGGAGTCCAGGCAGGGGGAAGGAGGGTGGGAAGTAATGAATGAACAAAGATCTACAACACAGATGGAACATTATGGTAAGACATAACTTCTTTATCTGATGTTGTAAATCTTTGTTTATTCATTACCTTTAGGACCGAGTCCCCAGCTACTTGAGTCCTGGGTGGCCCTAAGGAAGGATATTCCTGAGCACCATAGAACCAAAAGATGCTCGTCCTCTGGAGGCCAAATCTAATTTGTAATGAGATATAAAGGTATGAGGTCTTGCCCAAGTGGCTGCTGTGCAGATATCATCCATAGAGGTTCTGGAATGAAATGCTATAGAAGTAGCCATAGATCTGGTAGAATGAGCCTTTATTCTGGAAGGTAAGGATAGCTTATTCTGTTGGTAGATAAAGGTAATGACATTTCTAAGCCAGAAGGATAAAGTCACTTTGGAAACAGGTTTACCCAATCTGGGTGCTGCAAAGGCCACAAACAATTGATCTGTTTTCCTGAAAGATTTAGTCCTGTCCAAATAACAACGAAGCTGCCGATGCACATCAAGGGTGTGCAAAAGGTACTCCCCTCTGTTAGAATGATGAGGGAAGAAAACCGACAGGTCAATAGATTGGTTAATGGAAAAGCCAGAAATTACTTTGGGCAAGAAAGAAGGGTCAGTACGAAGGGACACCCTATCCATGTGGAAGATCAAGTAAGGACTCTTGACACTCAAAGCCTACAGCTCAGATACTCTTCCTGCAGAGGTAAGTGCTACTAGAAGTAAGGTTTTTTATGACAAAAAATGCAAATCACTTGAATCAAAAGGCTCGAAAGGAGAACCTGTGAGAGACTGAAGTACCAAAGTCAAGTCCCAGGGTTCTAAGGGAGGCCTGACTGGAGGTTTAACATGTAATACTCCTTTCAAAAAGGTCTTGCATAGGCAGTGTGACATAATTGAAGAATTATCAAAATCATTATGAAAATTGGAGATAGCTGCTAAATGTACAGTGATCATCAAAGCTGAGGCTCCTGCATGCAAAACAGTAGTCAGGTATTGTAGGATCTTTTGAATAGGCATAGAGAAAGGGTCTAAGTTCTGATCTTTGGCCAAAATAGAGAACCTAGTCCATTTACTAGAATAAACTTTCCTAGTGGAAGGTTTGTGTGAAGTCAGAAGAATTTCACGAACAGGAGATGGGATGTCAGGCAGCCGGGCAATCATTGGAAGTGAAGGAACCAAACTGTGAGCTTGAGACTGTGCGGGTTCAGATGAATCAGTCCCTGAGGATGAGATAACAGGTCTTGGGAATGATCCATGATCCACAGACTGTGAATCAGATGAGGCCATGGGGAAGACCTGGTGGCCAATCATGCGTTAGAGCGTCCCTCAGTGGTTCCCCCTGAGAGGGGATCAGGGCAAAGTAGCTTCTGCATTTGTAGTTTAGGGGGGGAAGCAAACAGGCTGCAGCAAGGCTTGCCCCAGTATTGGAAGATCCAATCCGCTGTTACAGGGTTGAGGGACCACTCATGAGGCATCAGGATGTTCCTGCTCAGATTGTCTGCAATAAGGTTGGAACTCCTGAGAATGTGTGTTGCTATAAGGAAGTGGTTGGAAGCTATTGCCCAGTGCCAAATCCTCATGACTTTCCAACACAGGGGGTAAGACCTGGTTCCACCTTGCTTGTCGATATACCAGACGACTGACATGTTGTCTGACTGAATTGCAATGGTCCCAGAGGGTAGGCATGCATGGAATGCTTGCAATGCTAGGAGAACTGCCCTCAGTTCCAGGACATTTATGTGCAAATTGGCCTCCATGGGGGACCAGGTGCCTTGGACAGTCTTTATCTGTAAATGCCCCCCCACCAAAACAGGAAAGCATCTGTGGTCACCGTGGTTGTGGGCTGGGGAAGACAGAACGGTCGACACCAAAAATTCGTTTGTGGGTTCATCCACCATAACATTTCTTCCTTGCAACGGTTTGAAAGACGTAACATGTGGTCAAGTGGGTAAATTAGCAACGACCATTGTGCAGAAAGGAGCCACTGTAGGATTCTCATGTGCAGTCTCGCCAGTGGTACCAACGTAATGGCAGCCACCATGGAGCCTAAGAGTTGCAGTACAAGACGTGCTGGTACATAGGTCTGAGTGAGAAGGTCTTGGATATGGTGTGTTATGTTCAAAAACCTGTGGGGGAGGAGAGAAGCTTGACAGGATGTTGTGTCGAAGACCGCTCCAATGAATTCCAGTGTCTTCATTGGAGACATTGAGATTTGTCCTTGTTGATTGTAATCCCCAAGCAGACAGCGAGGCCTTAAGTGTAAGAAGATTCTTGGTCGGAGCGGTAAGGAGCCAATCGTCTAGATAGGGAAACACCTGAAATCCTTGTAGTCAAAGATGAGCTACCACAACTGCCATACATTTGGTGAATACTCGAGGGGCTGTCGAGAGACCAAATGGCAGTGCCCTGAACTGTTAGTGATTGGCTCCCAGCCGGGAGGTTTGTGGTGATCCATCTTTATGTGATAGTAGGCGTCCTGGAGGTCTATAGAGCACATCGTTATCCCTCCCTAGGAAGGGAAGAATGGACTGTATCGTGACCATCCAGAAATTTTGAAGTTTGATAAATTTGTTCAATAGGCTGAGATCCAGGATTGGTCTCCAGTCCCCTGTCTTTTCTGGCACTAAAAAGAACCTCGAGTAAAACCTGGATCCTGTCTGTTCTGGTGGTACTGGTTGGATGACTCTTTTCCTTAGCAGCTTTTCTATTTCTAAGCCTGCTAATTCCCACTGATTGGGTGGTACATCAGGGATGAGAGTTAAATCGAATGGTGTTTGGTAGCCTCTGGATATTATTCTCTGCACCCAAACATCGGTAGTAATAAGATGCCAGGCTGGTAGATGCAGAGAAAAATGACCCCCGACTGCTTCCAGAGGAAAGCAATCGGGCCGCTGCTCAGGAGCGCTGGTAGGGTCTGCCGGAGAAAGAATCTCTAGTGCCCAGGTTACATGGACCCCCTCTACCCCGAAAGGGACATCTTCCATATGAGTTGCCCCCTCTGCCCCAGGGGGATTATTCACGAGTGTCATGAAAAGGTCCTTGGTATTTCTTGAACCACATTTTTTCCTCCCTTCTGGTTCCTGGAATAGGACCTCTGGGGGTTAGAAAGGCGTATGCCCACAGCAGACAAGGTCTTTCCATCTTTCTTCACTACGTGTAAGTGTGTCTCATACTTTGGGTCCAAAAAGTGCAGATTCATTGACTAGTGCATTGACAAAGGAAGATTTAAAGGGGTCTGCGAAGTTACACAACCACATCCAAGCATTACGTCTCATGACAACGCCTGATACGGCAGCTCGAGCTGCCCCCTCGGTGGAGAGAGATATCAAATGCATCGAGGAGTTTGAGGATGGATTCAAGGGTAGCTAGCTGCGAGGCGACAGTATCACGCACCTCATCAGGCAGTACCCCACAAAAGAGGGAGACATTTTGGAAATTAGGTCTCTTTGGAGACGATAAAGTATGCCAGATAGTACAGCAACCAAACGGCGAATGTCGCTGAAGCATAGGTCTGTTTCCCTAGTCTGTCTATGGTCCGGATCTCTCTGTTTGGAGGATGGACGGTGGATCTATCTTCTGCCAGTTCCCTTTTGATGGCTGCCGCCATGACCATAGAATCAACTGTCAACTGCTAGGACCAGTGGGGCTGGTCTTCAGGTGTAGATAAAATTTTTTATCTGGCCTCTGAGGGACAGGTTCTACGTTGTCCGGGGCCTTCCAGGCACGCTGCACAATGACTTTAATGAGGTCATCTGCCATTGGAGTCACCAGGAAGTAGATGGCCGGGCACAGAAGGCCTGCAGGAACACCGATTCCTCAGAAGAAGGGTTATAGGACTTCCAGTCTCCCCACTGCTTGTGGATTTCGAGAATGTCTCCGAATGAGATGTCATCTGGGGAAGACGGTGGGGACCCTTCCCCCTCATCACAATCATTGTCTACGGTGACAGATTCCTCCGGTGAATCAAGGTGCTTCCTCTTGCAACTTTTCTTCTGGGGTGGCTCCCCAGTGGGATCTTCTGAGGATGACTCCGGAGAAGGGGTTCCCTTCAAAGAGGGTTATTGTGACTCCCGTGCCCAGGGTCCTGAAATAGAGGGTTGGGAGAGGTGCATGCTAGGGGAGGGTTCTGATACTGACATCATTGGTGCTGAATGCGAGTCCACTACCTGTACAGCAGGCCCACCTGAGGAGGGATGGGAGTCCAGAACCGGGAGGGGTAACTTTGGAACTGGGGTCACACCTCGCCGTGAGGAGACCACCTCCAGGTGAGGAGCTCTGAGAGAACTGGAAGTCGTTGGTGCCGTGGACATAGATGGCACCAGTGAGAAAATAGGTGCTGGGCTAGGTACCAAGTTACGTATGGTCCAAGCACTGCTTCAGGAGAGCATCAGTTCCACCGGAGCTGATGCAGCAAGGATGGACAGTGCCGATAGGTAAAACACTGCTGTCGGAACCGAGACAGTATGCACCGGAGTGGAAGTATCTTGCCCTTGGCAGGTATTCAAGTTTTGGAGCCGATGGAGCCTTAGAAACTGTCGGCACCGTGGCTGGGGATGGTGCAGAAGCAGGTACAGTCACTGGAGCCGATGTCTGATCCAAGGATGGCACCGAAGTCAGTGGTGCCAAGGTCGGAACTGAAATAGGGGTGAATATCATGGAAGGCACTGAGGGGGGAGAAGACACAGAGCCTGGTGCCAAAGAAGTCTACGCCGAGGGTGCCGGCAAAGCATGGAGCCGACTCGGTTCAATAACTGACGGAGATGCAGGAACCAAGTGACTCCATTTGTCCTTATGTTTTTTGGTCTTTGGTGGGGGTGAGACCTCCGATCCAGATAGAGCCTCTGAAAAAGGCGTCTTGAGTAATCCGTTCTTCCTTATGTTTTTTGGTCTTTGGAGGGTGAGACCTCTGACCCAGATAGAGCGTTTGAAAAAGGTGTCTTGAGTAATTTTTTTAAGATAAGTTTATTTTTACATTCTGCTAGTGTACAATTACTAAAACTAGCACAAATGTCACAGTCAGCTTTAATATGATCCACGCCCAAACAGTAAACACAACGAACATGTGTATCTGAGTTAGGCATCTTACGTCCACATTTGTCACACTGTTTAAATCCCAACTTAGCTTTGTCTGACATAGTAAGGCAACAAGGCTATCCTATAGAAAAATTAAGGGAGAAAATACCAATGATGTTTTTTTTTTTAAAAAAAAATAACACTAGTAAAAAGGAAAGGCCTGTCAAAGACAGGAGAGTGGGACAGTACCAATAAAGATAAAAAATTAAATTACCAAGGAAAAGGGTAGGAAATAGGCATAGATTACATGACACAGTGAGAAAAGGCTAACTTGACTAAAAATTAAATAATTTTGAAGAGAAACTGTCTTAAAATTAACAATTTTCTACTTAGCTTTGAGAGAGATGGCTAGCACATCTGACTAGGAATGCGGCAAACGAGATCTGGAGTAACTAGGAGAGGGGCATTATGGGTAGGTCTTAGCTAAGAGTTGTTGGCTGGCGCGAGCCTGGAAACGGCCGTATCGGTTCTGAGGACAGAACCGAGGTCCTAATGGTAATGAATAAACAAAGATTTACAACATCAGATTTATTTTTAGGCAAGACTTACCAAAATGCGGACCCTGAGTGAGATGAAGTGGTGGTGGAATATGCAATAATTAACAATGACGTTTTATAACCCTACAATTTTTACCGAGACAAATGTAAATGAAAAAGTTGGTCGCTATAATAAAGCGCTGGTAGCAGTGAAACAATAACATAAATCACTTTACCATGTAATAGTTAAACATTTATTCCCTTGGTGCCCTGGTTGCTGCCTTCCGAAGAGGCTAAAACAAAGATATACGGCTCTGTAAATACAGGAAGTTCATCTTTAATCAGCAATGAAAATCTTCCAGTATAAAGGGGATACTACTAAACCAGGTAAGAACTAGCTGTACAAATAGGGGCTAGCACAACTACTCATAAGGAAGCCAAGTAGAAATTGTTTTGTACATGTCAACTGGTTAGGTATGTACTTGTCACACAGAAACTGAAAAAAAACCCGGCAAAATAGAGCAGCATGAAAATGTGGTAGGGGTTTAATGGAAAAGTACCCTAGTTTCATTGTATCTAGTAAGGGTCGAGATAAGTTGAGTGAATTTGATTGTATTATTGTTGGACTCATAGGTAGGTACTAGGCTATATGCCCAAAGGCATTTATAAGCATAGCCAGAATGTATTGGCTTTCGCCACCCCTTAGATTAGTTTCCTGTGCCTCTGTCCAGCGGAGTCACTGAAGTGATCCCCGGGGTAAACTTTCTGTTTCCTATCCACTCGTCAAGGTTTCTTTTGAAGAGTGTTAGCGAGGAGCTCTGCCTAATGTAGATTGGAATCTTGTTCCAAAGCATGGGAAGTCTCTGGGACAGGAATCTATCCCTCCAGCACATTATTTATTGTTGTGGTGAGGTTTAGATCCCTAGATAGTACAGCAATGTATATAATATAACCCCATATTATTAAAGTTTCTGGCTTGATGTTTGCTGAAGCCCATGAGAGGATTTTCTCTGTGGTATCCACGTTGTTACCGCCATATGTGGATAACAATAATGCACAAGATCTTAATGCAAGAATCTTGGCAGCTTTAGTTGCTGGGAGCTGCAAACAGAATTTTACAGCTGCAGGGTGTTATAGATTATTGCCATACCTTTTTAAATATCAGTACAATTAACTTGAGAAGTTGATACACCAAAGTCACACTTGTCACACTGTTTAAATCCCAACTTAGCTTTGTCTGACATAGTAAGGCAACAAGGCTATCCTATAGAAAAATTAAGGGAGAAAATACCAATGATGTTATTTAAAAAAAAAAAAAAATACCACTAGTAAAAAGGCAAGGCCTGTCAAAGACAGGAGAGAGGGACAGTACCAATTCTTCTTTCGGCTTTTTCCCAGTTAGGGTTTGCCACAGCGGATCATCTGTCCGCTCATGATTGGCAGTGGGGTTTTACGGTGTTGAGTTGTCAGCCCGGCGCCCAACCTTCCACAGAAGGCACACACACTCACACCTAGGGCCAATTTTAGAGTGTCCAATCCACCTAATGCATGTCTTTGGTATGTGGGAGGAAACGGGAGCACCTGGAGGAAACCCGCGCGACCACAGGGAGGACATGCAGACTCCGCACAGAAGGCACCCCAGCCGAGAATCAAACCGGAGAACCTCTTGCTGTGAGGCAGCAACGCTAACCGCTGCACCACCATGGCTGCCCTAGAGAGGGACAGTACCAATAAAGATAAAAAATGAAATTACCAAGGAAAAGGGTAGGAAATAGGCATAGGTTACATGACACAGTGAGAAAAAGCTAACGACTAAAAATTTAATAATTTTGAAGAGAAACTGTCTTAAAATTAACAATTTTCTACTTAGCTTTGAGAGAGATGGCTAGCACATCTGACTAGGAATGCGGCAAACGAGATCTGGAGTAACTAGGAGAGGGGCATTATGGGTAGGTCTTAGCTAAAAGTTTTTGGCTGGCGCGAGCCTGGAAACTGCCGTATCGGTTCCGAGGACGGAACCGAGGTCCTAATAGTAATGAATAAACAAAGATTTACAACATCAGATTTATTTTTAGGCAAGACTTACCAAAATGCGGATCCTGAGTGAGATGAAGTGGTGGTGGAATTAGTAATAATTAACAAAGATGTTTTATAACCCTACAATTTTTACTGAGACAAATGTAAATGAAAATGTTGGTTGCTATAATAACAAAGCGCTGGTAGCAGTGAAACAGTAACATAAATCACTTCACCATGTAATAGTTAAACGTTTATTCCCTTGGCGCCCTGGTTGCTGCCTTCCGAAGAGGCTAAAACACAGATATACGGCTATGTAAACACAGGAAGTTCATCTTTAATCAGCAATGAAAATCTTCCAGTGTAAAGGGGATACTATTAAACCAGGTAAGAACTAGCTGTACAAATAGGGGCTAGCACAACTACTCATAAGAAGGAAGCCAAGTAGAAATTGTTTTGTACATGTCAACTGCTTAGGTATGTACTTATAGGTTAATACTAGGCTATCTGCCCTAGGGCATTTATAAGCCTAGCCAGAATGTGTTTGGCTTTCGCCAGCCATTTTAAATTTATTTTGCTATGCCCTTTTTCGAGGTTAGTACACTGTGCCTCTGTCTAACAGTGACACAGAAGTGATACCCGGGTAAACCTATGATCTCCCATCCACTCACCAAGATTCCTCTTGAAGAGAGTCAATGAGGGACTCTGCCTAACCTGGACTGGGATTTTATTCCAGAGTGAAGGGAGCCTCTGGGTTATGAATCTGTCCCTCCAGCATGTCCTATTTATTTCAGTGCTGAGGTTCAAATCTGTTGAGCGTGTAGCTCGATGGGATTTGGATTTTCTGAGGTGCAGCATGTCCATTAATTCTGGGTTGGACATGGCTTTATACGTCAGGCACAGATCGCCTATGAACAGGCGGTATGCCACTGAGTAGAGCTGGAGTTTCTTTAACCGGGCAGCATAAGACATCTGTTTGAGCCCTTTGATCCTCTTGGTGAGGTACTTTTGGGGTCTTTCCAGTTGCTGCAGGTGTCTGGTAAGGTACATCCCAAAAGGGGCAGTGTAATCAATTATGGGCCTGATGAGGGATGAGTAAAGAGGCACAATGACCTCCCCTGATCTAGATGTGAATCCCTTCATGATTAGGTGGGCTATATAAAATGTTTTTCTAACCACTTTGGCCACGTGGTTGTCAAATGAGAGTGCTATCAACTTGGGTCCCCAGGTCCCTAATTACTTCCTCTGTACTTAATGGATTACCACCTATGTGGTAATTTGTGGGCACTTTGTTTTTGCCAAAGGGGATGACTATACACTTTTTGGTATTTAGCTTGAGGCCATGGCTCTAGCACCAGTTGCCTGTTTCTATGAGGCCCTTTTGGAGGATGCTTGTGTCGGCTAGAGAGTCGATTATGGCACCCAGTTTGCAGTCATCTGCGAACTTGGTCAGCCACAGTCCTTCCGTGTTGGCCTGTACCTCCGAGAAATATATACCGAACAAGAGAGGTCCCAGGACTGAGCCTTGTGGGACACCACTTGTAACTGGTTTGGAGTCTGACATGGCTCCAGCAATTCTAACCATGTGGGTTCTGTCCTTGAGCCAGTTTGCAATCCATCTAGTGACATAGGGGTTTATATTTAAGCTGGTGAGCTTATCTATAATGCCCGAGTGGGGTATTGTATCAAAGGCTTTTGCGAGGTCCAGGTAGGCTGTGTGGACCACCTTCCCCTCGTCAATGGCCTTGGTGACTGTTTCAAAGAAATCAACCAGGTTTAAGAGGCAGGATCTGCCCTTAACAAAGCCGAACTGGGTAGGATCCAGTGTCTGTAGGTCCCCAATATCTTTATTTATGAGGTCCATGATGATCCTTTCCATAGCTTTGCAGACCAAGCTAGTCAGGCTTATGGGGCGATAGTTTCCAGGATCCGTTGAGTCACCACCTTTATGGAGAGGGACCACTGTTGCTGTACACCACTCTTTGGGCACATATCCTGTAGTAAGGCTGAGATTGAACAGTAGTTTTATGTTTGGGTTTAGCTCTTCTTGGAGTTCATGTAGGACGTAGCCCGGGACACCATCTGGTCCCATTGATGCTGTGTTTTTTGCTTTGGAGAGGGCGGCTCTTACCTGAGCATCTGAAATGTCAGGGGGGCAGCACTCTGCTGGGATAGATATTTGCCCTTTTGGTGGGGGGGGGGGGAGAAGTTTGCGCTAAACCTGTCAGCTAGGATGTTGGCAATATCTGTGGGTTCAGTGTATTTTTTGTCATTTTGGACTAATTCTGAGCATATCTGGGAATTACCACCCGGGTTCCTAACATAACTAAAGAAAGCCTTGTTGATTATCCTTAGTGTCCTGTGCAATTTTTCTCTCGAAGCTGGCCTTAGACAATTTTATGAGTGCCTGCAGTTTTTTGCTAATACTGATCAGTGATGCCTTCCCTTTTTGGGATTTTGCTCTATCATTTAGTAGCTTCCTCCTTCTATTGTATAGTTTGTTTATGGCTGGGGTCCACCAGACAGGACATCTGCCTTTGGAGGATTGGGTCTTGGTTTTATGTGGTATGGCATGATCCATGCATTCCTGAAGGTGTTCATAGAATGCGTTTATAAAGGATTCTGCGGTCTGGGCCGTATTTTCCACAGGCCCGGGGGCTTTGAAGGATTCCACCTCGGTTTTGAGGAGTGTGAAATTTGCTTTAGAGAAGTTTTTCGCTGTGGTTTTCTGGGCAGGGGGTGGGGTCGGGATGTGAATATCCAGTGAGATTAGTTTATGGTCTGATCTTACCAGTGAGGGATACACTTCTGGTCTGGAGCATAGAGTTTGTCACACAGAAACTGAAAAAAAAAAAACCCCGGCAAAATAGCGCAGCGTGAAAATGTGGTAGGGGTTTAATGGAAAAGTACCCTAGTTTCATTGTATCTAGTAAGGGTCGAGATGAGTTGAGTGAATTTGATTGTATTATTGTTGGACTCATAGGTAGGTACTAGGCTATATGCCCAAATGCATTTATAAGCCTAGCCAGAATGTATTGGCTTTTGTCGCCCCCTTAGATTAGTTCCCTGTGCCTCTGTCCAGCAGAGTCACTGAAGTGATTCCCGGGATAAACTTTCTGTTTCCTATCCACTCGTCAAGGTTTCTTTTGAAGAGTGTTAGCGAGGAGCTCTGCCTAATGTAGATTGGAATCTTGTTCCAAAGCATGGGAAGTCTCTGGGACAGGAATCTATCCGTCCAGCACGTCATATTTATTTTTGTGGTGAGGTTTAGATCCCTAGATAGTACAGCAATGTATATAATATAACCCCATATTATTAAAGTTTCTGGCTTGATGTTTGTTGAAGCCCATGAGAGGATTTTCTCTGTGGTATCGACGTTGTTACCGGGATATGTGGACAATAATGCGCATGACCTTAATGCAAGAATCTTGGCAGCTTTAGTTGCTGGGAGCTGCAAACAGAATTGTATAGCTGCAGGGTGTTATAGATTATTGCCAGACCTTTTTAAATATCAGTACAATTAGCTTGAGAAGTTGATAGACCAGAGTGTGAATTAACATGCATTTTCTGAAATAAAAGAACTCAGTAACTCCAATTAAGTTTAATCATTTTCCCCCAGCGTCACCAGTTTTAGGAGGGACCGCGCGAAATTCTGAGCCACAGTCGGTGACTATCGAGAAATTAAATTAGTACCGTTAACTCTGACAGAATAAGAGAATGTGAATTAACATATCCTTATGAAGTAAAAGTAGCCCATAATTAATTCTATTCATTATTGTTATTTATTAATGATAATCCAACGGCTTTTCTTCCAAAATCATCACCAGTTTTAGGAGACAGAAAAAAAATCTCGATCCAAAATCTGGGACGGGCTGTTCAGAAGAATGAATGTGGTATTCATAGTCTTTTTCATAAAAAAACAAGTTCGGCTTTCTAGGATAAATACCGTTAGACGAAGTTTTGAAATCACCAACCGCCTACAAAAATGTACACTGTGGGATTGTTATACCAAACGGTCACCCGGAAACGGAACTGCGCTTGTGATCAAGCCGGTACTTCTAGAAAGCATCCAAATAGTCTGTGTTACATAAGTACTGGCTATTCCTTCTGATTTTGTACAGTTGATGCTGTGTTCTTGGCGGGGTTTTGTTCAATACTACAGCTAAGATATTGTGTGTGTTATTGGGTAATTTATTTTGTTGCAAGAAAATGGTGAGTAAGCGCATGGTGGACTTTGCAGTCTATTGCTGCTTCGTTTAATGTAGGTATAGATTGTTTTGACACTTCTGTGTCACCTATTTCATAGGTAGATGATGCAGCTATTAATGTTTGAGGTAATGCAGTACTTGGTTTACAAATATATTTTGGATGGTTTTCTTTTGTGCTACGTGTAGCTCTTACTTATTTCCGTTAAATATTATTGGAACCATCTTAACCGGGTGTGAGCTTTGTATTATTAGCAGTAAAAGAGTTGCACATTTTGTTGTGACTAGTAGATTATATAGTTGAGAACTTTCCGAGTCTGTTGACACCGAGATGCTTTACAATATTGTCTTCCAACAGCAGCATCGTCTTGATTTTTAGGATGCTTTTTAAACGGATTTTCCTTGTGGCTTAGAATCTGCATGTTTGTAGTTTTCATGTTTATAGTGGCTACCTGTGATTGTAAACCATTAGGGTTGCTACCTTTTCAAATGCCCAAAGTGGGACATTTTTGGTACAAACGTCAGGTTTTGCAGGCCGAAACATACACACAGCCAGTGCAAAGGACAGGACCTCACTTTTTGCCTAAATAAAAGCTTATTCGTGTAGCATTTTAGTTGCTTGTTCTGTTTCTTATAACATTTAGGTGTTTCAGATACAGAATAACTGTTTTATGTAACTATTACATAAAATATAGGAAATAATTTTGTCCTAAAATCTCAGGACATCTGCCATTTTTACAATATTTTTGCAGGACACAACTGCCCAAAGAGGGACTGACCCTCGCAAAGTGGGACAAGTGGTAACCCTGTAAACCACAGAGTAAATGGCACAGAGTAAATGGCACTGACGGCAGGAAAGTAGTAAAAACGAGGAGCAGTGGACGCTGGGTTGAGTGATCCTGACATTGTGGTCATAAGCCCGTGTCTCTGGGTTAGAGTGTTGAAGTTTACAGGTGTGTTAACGTGGACCAAAAAAAAAAAAATTGTGTATTCGGTTCACAATCTGTTTTTTCCATATCTCTCAGCTACCCCCAAGTTTTAGCACTGTCCCGCTTAAGCTCTTCTTAGAGAAAAAGTGGTGGTTGTCTTTATTTATGTATGTATGTATGTACTTATTTTACTTCAGAAAACGTATATTAGTTCATATTCTCTTATTCTGTAAATGCTTGAAGTTAATAGTTGTAATATTTTGTGTCCCTGAGCTACATGCATTTCTATTAATATTGTTGCTAACTGTTTTCTTTATCTTCCTGTCTTTCTTTGTTTCTTTTTCTTGGTTTTCAGTAGCTGTGCTAAACATCAATATCTTTAACAGCAATGCTTCCTTAAATCACTCTGCTGTGGTCTGCCCTCCAACTTCGGAAGGCGAACAAGGATATTTACAGCCGACTACAAGGAGGTCCACTGGCCCATAGGGGAGATAAAGGGCTCAGTCTGTGTTTAGGAGGTGCAAGGACCATTACTATATATTTAAACATTATGACTGAAATAAGGCATTATTGTTGATTTGGGAACTCTTTGACTGCAGTGATGACATTTTTTTAGTCACCAGTACTGTTTATTTACAGTTGCATAATAGTAATGGTTTGTGATTTAATCCACTGCATCACGCAGCTGCTTGTTCAGTTACATTCCTGTCTGTCTGAACTCAATTATTCATTTAATTAAATTTTGTCACACACACACACGGAAAATGGGAGAGTGTGTGCGTGTTGTGGGGAGTGGCTTGATAACTTTATAACACTTATTTGTACTAAATTGAATGTCAATAATTTGCTGGACTTGTGCAACACACACAGAGGAAATTACAGGATTGCATTGCCCTTTCACCTGCTTGCATGTCTTGGAATGGGGAAGGAAACAATTTTTGCCAAGTATTCCTGACATGAGCATGGCGAGGACTGGAATGTTCTGCACAGAATACACCCCAGCTGAAAAACACATTGTAGAATTAAGCAAGTTAAAGCACCAGTGCTAACTACTGTATTACTGTGACCTAACTATTTTTGTAGTTAAAGTAAATTTGAGCCAAATGGAAATTTTACTAAATGGAGAACTGAGAATTACTGAATTCTACCTCCTAGAACCTCCCAGAATAGCCTGTGTTTAAACGTTTTTTTCTAACAGTTGAATGCCAGGGTTGATGTATGTAATGATATATATTAACATATGTACTTTGTGCTAGCTTGTCCTAAATTCACATATGTGGGGGTGCTGCCCAATCTGTGCATGTTTGTGTTTTACACACTTCTTATTGAATTGCTTTTTAAGTGGGTCATTTAGGACCATAAGTGCACCCATCTGAAAAAGAGGTGGTAGAGAGCATTTTTTTCCTTTTCTTATTTTTCAGTTACTTATGATGTTATTTGATATTGTCACATAAAAGTAGAGCTCTTGGTTGAATCTGTCACAGTGGTACCCACACATTTGACCACTTATTAATCTGTTAGAGTCTAGTGCTTTTTTGATTTGAGATGATTTGTTATTAACGGTTTATTGGGTTTGTTTGTGATTGGTTATCAGCATGCTTGGACTGAGCTCATTCTCAGTGGAGGCGTGGTGAGAAAAACTTCAAACAGTTACTCATTCTAATAATTAAAAAAAACAAATGTAGGCCTAAATAATATGTCCTATATGGACTGACTCAAAACCTTGCCACTGTACTCTGTATTTCACAGACTGCTAAAAGATGACCTGTAGCTGGCAAATCGGCAATTCAAATGGCATTAGGAATACTCTATATAGGGATCCAGCCTTTATCTGCCATATCATTAGAACAGTTTGGAGGGACAGGTATAGTTCGCAGAGGATACCACTGGCCTGGCACAAACTCCCAAAGGTGATCACTGTCCATATTCAGGTGCAACTTTGGTGTGTGGATGAGTAATAGAGAATGTACCCCATGACTACCCACTCTACTACTAATAACCAAGGCTGCTCCTTACTGCTTTATCCCATGCATGGGTCCCCTCAGACTATCGATGGGATTGACCCAGTTGTTCCCATTAGAGGTAATATATAATTATTGAACATAAGGTGATTGGCTTTAATCTAACACCAAAAAGGAGCGGTTAAATCAAGCACCGGAAGAGAAGTGGGGTAGGGGGTAGGCTTAAAATGACCTGTAAGTACTTACCCTTGAACCTCTGATTACAATACAACATGACAAAATTAATAACTTCAGTCAAGACTGTAACAGTTGTTAAACTGTGTTAGCAATTATAACTTGCATACACTGCAGATAAGTAGAATCACGAGACCCCAGTGATTATTTTTGAGGCTGTTACAACTTCACCTTAATAGCAACTCAAAATTCTTCTGACAAAATAGAGTCATAGCATAAGTTTTTTGCTTGGCTGGAGTAGGCAACTCTAAAGGAATGTTTCTGGTATTCACTGATATTAAGTTAAGCTGTGACTCTAATTATTTATACTCACTTTATATAAATTCTGAGAATAAAATGACATATGTTGGCGAAAATACAGACAACTCATCGGTATCTCTAAGACCCACAGACTAATAATTGGTTCCATTTTCTATGTTTCAAGGCTGAAACTTTTATTTCAAAGCAATCTTTATCAGCACAGAGCTGTTAGTCAGCTGGTTTACAAGGAAAATGCACTGACATGCTTGCACCTACTGTTTGCATTAATCTGTAGATTTATATGAAACATAATCTCTGCCTTTTCTACATATACTAATTAATCTATGTATGTGTGCTTAATTAGATCCGCGGTGGTGCAGCGGTAGCGTTGTTGCCTCACAGTAAGAGGTTCTCCCGTTCGATTCTCAGCTAGTGTGCGGGGACTGCCTTTTGTGTGGAGTCTGCATGTCCTCCCCGTGGGTTGAGTGGCATTCCGAAAGACATGTGTGAATGGGCGTGTCTTCGTTGAAGGTTGGGCGTCGAGCTGGCAACTCAGCACTGTGCAAATATACTGACAATCATTAGCGGACCAGAGTTCCGCTGTGGCTACCCCTAACTAGGAAAAGCCGAAAGACAACAACGTGTGCTTAATTATTTATAACTTTAATTGGAATAGAGTGCTGTTCCAGAGGGACCATTTTCGGGCTTAGCCCATGTGTCTAAATGTTATAGACACAGCAGCACTTTACATTGCTTTGCAGTTGTATTATAAATATTGTAAGGCATAGTGGAAGAAAATGAAGACCGAGCATTAATGTATCTCATTAAATCACAATTTTTAACCTGTCATTTCTTGTAACATGCTGCATTATAGAAGAACATTAAACAATTTTTACAGGTTGAAACTGATGTACAATAAAAAGAGGGATGCTCAGTATCTAGGCTTTAATACCTCTTGTAAGAGTGCTAAATTGTCTGCATTGTTATGTCTGTTCTGTATAAACTCAAGAAAATACACTAAACGAAGTAAAACCACTGGAAACACCACGCTGGACACAAAGTTGAAATAAGATTAGTGCTTTCGTTTATGCCAAATCGATAAACTTCTTCAGATAAAATACAGAGGAAATGAACATTTAAATACAAAATCCAGAATGACATCACATCCTGTCAATAAAATCACATAAAATATCCACATTGCAAAACATTAGATATTTCATATTTTTACTAAAAAAGATATTATACTGAGCATAGTTCCTATCGAAATAATGCCCTTAATTTAAGTTAAACTCATAATGGAAATGGTGTCATTTAATCCAGGAGCCACCGAAGCGTTTAGTTTCAACTGCCATATTAACTCTCTTTCTTCTAACTGCAAGGGAGTAGGGTCCCCTCTTCCATTGTCAAAAATCTTTTCTATAACTAGAAAATGGAATTCAGGGTCGGGAAAAGTCATCACATGTCTTGCCAAAGCATTTGTTGTATTACATCTAGAAATGGCATAGACATGTTCATAAATCCTATTTTTAATGGCCCTGTCTGTTTTCCCTATATAATATGCGGGGCAGTTGCGGCACATTGCAAGATAAACAACCCCTTTACTATTACAATTGAACTTGTCATTCAAATAAAATCTTTTCCCAATAACCTCAATGGACTTGGTCACAAAAATATGTTTGCACATGTTACAAGCGCCACACTTTGCCATACCAAAGTGTGGTCTATATTTCACTTTTTGTTTTAATTCTAAAATACTTTTTAAATTTCTTCCTTTCCTAAAGGTAATTTTTGGTGATATACCTAAACATTCTTTCAAAGATGTATCATCCAAAATAAAGGACCATTTTTTAATAATAATTGTCCTAATCCAGGATGCATCCTTTGAAAAAGTTGTTATGAAATTTGTCCCAATGAAATCTTCACCGAGTTTTCTATCAGATGTTGAAGGCAGAACAACTGGGTTGGAATTATTCTCAATGATGGAATCTTCATTCAGATGTCCATCAACTATTTCAACTGTGTGTTTTAAAATAGGTGAAAAAGTACCCTGTTCCCTTTTAGATGAAGCCTCTCTTATAAGTTCATCACTTAATGAGTACGGGTATCCTCTAGTTGAAAACATATCCTTTAATAAATTACATTCCTCTAGAAAATCACATTCAAGTAGCTGCCCTGACCAATTGTCCTTTCACTACCCCCCGTTTTTGATGTAGGGGGTGGCAGCTAGAGAAATGGAGGAAAGAATTAGAATAAGTTGCTTTTCGATGGACTCTGGATGTAAAGATATCTAATTCATAGTTCTTAGCTAACAAGACATCTAAGTAGTTAATGAAATCCACCTGAAAATCCTATGTGAACTCAAGAAATTCAGTGGAACTGTTCATTTCCGCCATAAGGGATTCCACTGACTCTCTGTCCCCATTCCATAAAATAAAGATGTCATCAAGGTATCGTGTATACCAGACAGCTTTCTCCTTAAAAATAGGGACTTCAAAAAGGAAACTCTTTTCCCATGCTGCCATAACTGTATTAGCAAAGGTGCCCCCACCGGGGGAGCCCATCGCTATTCCAGTTTTTTGTAGGAAAAATTTCCCATTAAACATGAAGAAATTATTCATTAGGACAATTTCTAAGAAGTATATCACCACATCAGTATCACTACCCAACATACCTTCATTTAGAAGGAAATCTCTTACCCAATCACATCCTGTATCTTGTGGGATACAGGTATAAATGTCTCTGACGTCTATAGTCAGGAAGTTTAATTCATGATCAAAATGAACTGTGTTAATAGCCTCCAAAAATGCCCAGGAGTCTTTACAGATTTGTTTCTGGTTCTTCAAAACCTGTTTAAGTTTGCAATCAATATATTTTGCACAACCGTATGTTATTGATTGTCTCCCATCAATTATGGGTCTCAAAGGGGGGGGGGGGTTATTAAGACCCTTATGTATCTTCGGCAAACCAAAAAGTTTAGGAATAATTGGATATGCCATTTTTAAATAATGAAATAAATCACTATCAATCCTATTCTCCAAAAATAAATCATTGATAAACCCATTAACCCTACGGTATGCTCCGTTGATTTCATTGAGTGAGACTTCTGAATAGGCTGGTGAGTCTAACATATCTGAAATTTTGGTAACATAATCTTCTTTGTTAAAGAATACTAGTCTACCCCCTTATCAGGTTTGCAAATTCGAACATTTTCATATTCTAGGGTGTCCAAGCTGTCCCGTTCAATGATGGTTAAATTGTTGCCCTTATTTCCTGATTTATGTGATTTCTGTAACATACATCTAATATCATTTTCACATATTTTCTCATATAACAGGATGGACGGATGCAATGCTGGATTGAAAACACTGGCCACCTTAAAATCACTCACCAGGCTTACAGTATTGTTAAACATAACTTTTAAATTTAATTTCCTGGTGAAAAGCTTAAGGTCGATCAGCGTTTTTGCTACATCACTGTTATAAGTGGGGACAAATGTCATACCCTTGGCCAAAATATCCACAAGTGTTGTATCTGGTTTGAAATCAGAATAGTTGTAAATCTTAAAATCACCTGTCGAATTTACTATGATGTTCACTTTATTATCAGAAAAATTATATGCCCCATAATTATCAGAACTAGAGGGGTGATCTATCACCTCTTCCTCCTGTTCTGATTTCTTCTCTTCTTCTGGTTCTGATATCTGGGGACATGATGTTGGCCAGTTTTGTTCGCACCTGTTTGAAAAAAATTATTATTATTATTATTGTTGTTTCTTTGATTAATACCACCATTGCCATGATTATTGTTGTTAAAATTACCCTTACTAGCTAATCTATCACTTCTTCTGATAGGGGAATTGGCATTGATTTCACTTTCACCCTGTTCATTATGGTTATTTACTGACTCAAAAGAGAACTCAGTATCACCATTCCCAAAATTCACATTTTCATTATTCCCAACACTCACCACATTTTGATTTTGACCATTACCAACATGTGATTTAGGCAAGGGATAAGCTGTACGTTTGTTATAGGCCAATGAATCCCTATTCAATTTTTTAACCTTATTTTCTCTCACTTTACACAAGGCACTATCAATACTTGAAAAAATACGCAAAAAGTCAAATTTATACCTTGCAAAATCTTTATCAGCTCTAATATTATTATCTAACAAGGTTAAATCAGATTGTAACATCACAACTTGTTCATCATAATGTTTGATTAAACATTCAATAAAATCCAGTCCTTGTTTATCGAACAACTGCAATAAGTCCTTATGGAAGTCAGAATGTACTATGAGTCCGTTAGAGAAACGCCACTGTCTTAGGCCTTTAGGAATCTGCTTCCTTAAGCTACATTCCTTCAAATATTGAATTTCCACTTGTAGCTTTTTAAACTTAAAACGTTTTAAGTCAAAGGTCTTTAAATTATTGGCTAAAGTGTTAGATTCAGCAGTAAGGACGTCCCGATGTAAATCAGACCCAGCGTTATTAAAAATGCTACTCTGTTCCTTCAGCCAGTCACTTAATGATGGAATAGAAGAAACAGTACCTGTATTGCCATTAGGGACATTATTCAATGCCCCAAAACCATTCGACGGACCTGCCACAGATGGATTAGTACTGCCATTGTTCAATTGAACAGTTGTAGAAAACCCGACCCTTGGATTCACCCGATCATTCGATCCTGGGAGTCTTCTTAAACCCACATTAGGCTGTTGATTATAAAAATTCCTAAATGCTTCATTACTGTTGTTGCCATCATTCCTCACCTCTCCGTTCTCAGTATTAACGCTGTTAGATCTCAAGACTCCCGCAACCTGGCTTGCAAGGGAGTCAACGCGTTGAGTGAGTAGCTCAATGAGGGCTGTTAGCTTCCCCATAGAAGCAGATTCGTTAACATTCGAGTTTGATGAACTTGTATTAAACGAATCTGCATTATCAAACAACAATTGCGAATCAGTAGCCATGGCGTTGCCAACCACAAACTCAAGACAATACACTAAACAAAGTAAAACCACTGGAAACACCACGCTGGACACAAAGTTGAAATAAGATTAGCGCTTTCGTTTATGCCAAATAGATAAACTTCTTCAGATAAAATACAGAGGAAATGAACATTTAAATACAAAATCCAGAATGACATCACATCCTGTCAATAAAATCACATAAAATATCCACATTGCAAAACATTAGATATTTCATATTTTTACTAGAAAAGATATTATACTGAGCATAGTTCCTATCGAAATAATGCCCTTAATTTAAGTAAACTCATAATGGAAATGGTGTCATTTAATTCAGGAGACACCGAAGCATTTAGTTTCAACTGCCATATTAACTCTCTTTCTTCTAACTGCAAGGGAGTAGGCCCCCCTCTTCCATTGTCAAAAATCTTTTCTATAACTAGAAAATGGAATTCATGGTCAGGAAAAGTCATCACATGTCTTGCCAAAGCATTTGTTGTATTACATCTAGAAATGGCATAGACATGTTCATAAATCCTATTTTTAATGGCCCTATCTGTTTTATGTCTGTTCTGTATGTTTTGTTGCATGATCGGTGTGGGTAATATTATCTGCATGGTGGCACTTGCACTTTGCCATTTTTTTTTTATCTAAACAAGATACTCTTTCATCCCTCTTCTGAATTCTGGTAAAGCAGTAATGTCAGCTCTATGTTTAGGAATAGATTCCCGGATTTTGGAAACTAGAACAGAGAATGAGTGTTTGATACATTTTTAATCTAGTGAATGGGGTGTAAAAGTTTGCAGTAGAGGTAAAAGGAGACCTTATGTTGTGTAGAGGCTGTCTTTTAAACAGTCCCCCTAGCAAAGTAGGAGAAGGATTCCATATTGATTAGCCTAGGAAGGTGCCTAGAAGGAGAACTGTTCTATGTGGCTTAGATAACCATAGTTGTGCAACGGTGCTGTCATCGTGGTGACTGTGTAGTAAACCTGTATGCGTTGTTAAAGGTGGATTGAAGTAGGAAGAGGTTTTTATTTGAGGCAAGGACAGTAAGGGGGAGACCCTAGTCTAGCTGTGCAAGAAGGCTTCCTTTCCTATTGGCTCCTCTGAATTTAGGGGGTAGAAAATGGGCGACTGTTTTGTTTTTGCTCAGAGGAGGAGTTAGATAACTTCGGACTGGGTGACTTGATATGATTTTGAAACTTGAGCCTTGAGTCTTTCAATAGTAGTCTTGGTTGTCTTTAGACCAGAGACTGCCTTTTAAATCTCAAGACTCTTTTGCAGTATTTCGGTCAGTTATTTTAAGATTGCTTGAATTAACTGAAGTTTATTATTTTTTCCTGTCATTATACTCTCAATGAGAACTAGTGTGAGTGCTGTAGACTCTGTGGTAATAATGTTTAGTGAAGCTTTCCATATGCTCTTTATACAAATAACATCCTGTATTTAGGGAACTGATCAACCTGTCATAAGCTGAACTTCTCATGGCTTGAATGAAGTTTCAGCCTCTTTGCCCTATTGATTTTTTTGCACCTTGCCTCTAGTTGGTCAGCCATCCCAGAGTCTGTAGACACAGCAATGGACTTGGGACACTGGGATGGCTGACCAAAAAGCTGGGTCTGCGGACTGCTCCAGTCTACCCCAGAACTAATATCAGTTTTCGGATGGAAACAGCTTGAATCTTAAGGGCATCTTGAAGGGTTGCACTGGTCATTATCAATCCTTTTTTCCTTTCTTGTGATTTACCCTAGGCCCTCCCCTAAATTACTATGGTTATGACTGTGAGGGTGGGCATGCAGTGAGATAGTTGCAGCATATCACCCTGCCTCCTCAACAGCTTGGCCTTGTCTGCCCACCACATTTTGGGACTGCACCTTCCATTGAGTGACACTCTAGTCTCCATCAGGGATCATTGTGGGAGAAACCCATCACTTCCTGCTGCTCCTGCAGTTGCCTGAGCCACAAGTCAAACCCAGGTTGTATGGGCTGTCATCAGGGCTTTATCCCTTTATGCCACGTTAGCAGCCCTCTCTGCCTGTTGTGTTGTGATATGCAATAGCTTTAATAGTGGGGGGGGGGGCTGGTGACAAAGTCCTCTGAAAACCCTAATTTTTGCAGTGCTTGTCTGCTCCCTTCCTGTTTCAGGATGAGCTACAGTGAGTCAAAATGAATCCATTTTCCTTCTCTTTTAACTGATTTATAATTTGGTGTTATGGGGGTTCTTGACACAGATGAAAATGTCTTTCATGCTTTGGTTGCTAACCTTTTAGCTTTTCCATGGTATTTCGGTTAGTGTTTATAGTGTTCTTTCCCTGAACACCATAAATCACAGAAATCTATTAAGGTGTAATACTGTCTGTTGGGTCTGGGGTGTCTGTGTAATCCTTTAATAGTGAAATTTGCATATCCTCACTCATTGGCATTTGTGCGCTCTTGATTCGGTTCATTCTGCAGTTAATATAAAGCGATTTTTAATTTTTACAGTAGATAAAAGCTACATTTCCTCTGTCTTAACCAGGACTCAGTAATTGTAATATGTTTTTTTTTTTTTTTTTTTTACTATGTGATATAATAAGGTCATCTTTTTTCTTTAACTGCATTGCATGTATTAGCATCAGTTTTACTTACTTTTATGATATGTATCCAAGTGTGTGTGTGTGTGTGTGTGTGTGTGTGTGTGTTTATTTATTTATTTATTTATTTTTTTTTTTTTTTCATTGTACTAAAAATGTTATTTATAAATTGGATCCCCTTTTCTTAATGCTATTTTCCTGCCTATTTGGTATTCAGTTTTGTCATTACTGTAGAGATGGTATGTATCACAAAGGTTCTGTGAAGTATCTACAAATATATGGTAATCCTCTTGCAGTTGTGCATTTATTCTGTACCCTATTATGGTTATTTGGTTGTTCTCCCCAGTCTTGATTTGAGAGAAACCTGATTGTGTGAAACTGAGCCAGCAAACTGATAGTTGGTGAAAGCTTATATAAATTACCTTGGGGTTTATTATATTCATTTAAGGGGATGCAGGAGGTTTTCCCTTTTGCATGGGATTTGTGTTTTTTTTTTTTTTTTTTTTTTTTTTTTTTGGGGGGGGGGGTTCTTACATTTAAAAAAAAAATGGAGTACCGCTTCACTAACTGAATGTCTGATTTTGGTTTTGCTGAAGTGTGACTCGTATAAACCTTAAACTTTTTAATATTTTTTTTGTGATGCTGGCATTTCTTGCAAACCTCTAGATAACCATGATCTTGTTACTTAATATGCAGTCTGTGTGTGTGTGTGTGTGTGTGTGTGTGTGTGTGTACACTGTGTGCGTACACTGTGTGCGCGTACACTGTGTGTGTGCGTACACTGTGTGGCGCGTGCACTGTGTGCGCGTGCACTGTGTGCGCGTGCACTGTGTGTGCGTGCGTACACTGTGTGGCGCGTGCACTGTGTGCGCGTGCACTGTGTGCGCGTGCACTGTGTGCGCGTGCGTACACTGTGCGTGCGTACACTGTGTGCGCGTACACTGTGTGCGCGTACACTGTGTGTGTACTGTGTGTGCGTGCGTACATACTGTGTGCGCACACTGTGTGTGTACTGTGTGCGTCCACTGTGCGTGCGTCCACTGTGTGCGTCCACTGTGTGTGTGTGCGTGCGTCCACTGTGTGTGTGCATGCGTCCACTGTGTGTGTGCGTGCGTCCACTGTGTGTGTGTGCGTCCACTGTGTGTGTGTGCGTCCACTGTGTGTGTGTGTGCGTCCACTGTGTGACTGTGTGTGTGTGTGCGCGTCCACTGTGTGACTGTGTATGTGTGCGTCTACTGTGTGTGTGTGTCCACTGTGTGTGTGTGTGTCCACTGTGTGTGTGTGTGTCCACTGTGTGACTGTGTGTGTGTCCACTGTGTGACTGTGTGTGTGCACACTGTGTGTGTGTGTGTGTGTGTGTGTGCACACTGTGTGTGTGCTGTGTGTGTGTGCAAACACACTGTGTGTGTGTGTGCAAACACACTGTGTGTGTGTGTGTGTGCAAACACTGTGTGTGTGTGTGTGTGTGTGTGCAAACACACTGTGTGTGTGTGTGTGTGTGTGCGCACACTGTGTGTGTGTGTGCGCACACTGTGTGTGTGTGTGCGCACACTGTGTGTGTGTGCGCACACTGTGTGTGTGTGTGTGCGCACACTGTGTGTGTGTGTGTGCGCACACTGTGTGTGTGTGTGTGCGCACACTGTGTGTGTGTGTGCGCACACTGTGTGTGTGTGTGCGCACACTGTGTGTGTGTGTGCGCACACTGTGTGTGTGTGTGCGCACACTGTGTGTGTGTGTGTGCGCCAAGACACTGTGTGTGTGTGCGCCACAAGACACTGTGTGTGTGTGTGCGCGCCAAGACACTGTGTGTGTGTGCGCACACTGTGTGTGTGTGCGCGTCTCACACGGTGTGTGTGTGCGCGTCTCACACGGTGTGTGTGTGCGCGCACACTGTGTGTGTGTGCGCGCACACTGTGTGTGTGTGTGCGCGCGCACACTGTGTGTGTGTGTGCGCGCGCACACTGTGTGTGCGTACGTACACTGTGTGCGCGTACGTACACTGTGTGTGTACACTTGTGCGTGTGCGTACACTTGTGTGTGTGCGTGTACACATGTGCGTGTACACTTGTGTGTGCGCGTACACTTGTGTGTACACTTGTGCGTGTGTGTACACCTGTGTGTGTGTGCGCTCGTACACGTGTGTGTGTACACCTGTGTGTGTGTGTGTGTGCGCGTACACGTGTGTGTGTACACTTGTGCATGTGTGTACACTTGTGTGTGTGCGCATACACGTGTGTGCGCGTACACGTGCGTGTGTGTACACGTGTGTCTGTACACGTGTGTGCTTGTACATGTGTGGGCATGTACACGTGTGTCTGTACACGTGTGTGCGTACATGTGCGTGTGCATACACGTGTGTGCGCACATGTGCGTGTGTGTACATGTGCGTGTGTGTACATGTGCGTGTGTGCACTTGTGTGTGTGTGCGTACACTTGTGTGTGTGTGCGCGTACACTTGTGTGTGTGTGTGCGTACACGTGTGTGTGTACACGTGTGTGTGTGTGTGTGCACACCATAACTTCTTTATGTCTAGCATGACTCCTAAAGAAAACTTAAAGTGGATAATGGGAAAGAGAGTTGAAGAAAAAGATCAAGTTGATATGTCAAGCCTCATTGACAGCCATTTTGCAGAAAATATATTAGAATTAAGAAGCAGTGTGATTTTGATATGTTAAAATAACTCGGAAAACAGAGAAGAGTTTAAAAATTTTTTTTTTTTTTTTAGTTCTAGGGCAGACAGTACCATGATATTTTAAGAGACTACGTGAATGCCAAGGTGCCTTAGTTGCACTTTTTTGGTGGTTGATGCTAAAATCTTTAGGTATAAAAAGATTCCATTGTCAGGGTTGAAATAAGTTGGCCTGTTTGATGTGGTACAGTTATTAGAACAGTAAATTAATCATCATGTTTGCTTTTGTATTTATTTGAAGGAACATGCTGAAATATTTTTTCTGTGTGTAGTGCGCATTGATTGTGCATCTATGAACCATTGTTTAAAGACTATACCACATTTAAACATCTTTGTAAATTTTGTGCCTGATTTGGCTCCCCCCCCCCCCCCCACTGTTCCATATTACTCAGGTGTTGTAATTAGAATTTTGGAAGCAGGTGGGCCATCATATCACATATCCTCTGCTTCCACACCCAAATGAGCGAGTAGGCTTCAAGTATTTAACATAATTTTGTAGTTACAAATCGAGTGGGTTTTATTTCTCCAAATGCTTTAGTTTTATACATACCTTGATGTGATTGGGCCCCATTCCTCAGTCAGAGCATAATTTAAATTAAAAAAAGATCAGTATTGCTTCAGTCTTTGTTAGCCAAGAATGCTCTCGTCAGTGCTGACAGTGTGCCCAGACTTGCCTCTTTCTGCAGTTCATATGGTGTTGTTGCATGTATTTGTCGCATATTTAAGTATGGTTGTAAATTTATTTTTATTGACTTTATTTTTCCAGCTACCACTGTAATTATCTTTGTATCTTCCACATTGCCTGCATGTCTTCTAAGACATAAGTATGCAAGATGGTATAATTTGTGTGTAGCCATTTCAATGATCAGTGCTACTTTTTGTCCTTTTTTTTTCTTGGACTGCTATATGTTTTTCTTGCATCTGCATTTTGAGCTGTTAATGGGTAATCCCATTTTATATAAACTTTATCACTGTCAATAAAGCTTTGTGGCTCATGTCTCCAATAATTATGCACTTCTTCTTTACTGTAGTGTTTGCACAATCCTGAATGCAGCAGTCTTGCCACATGAGTGTGGCTTGCAGTATACAGACCCTGGACATGACTGTAACTGTTTTTCCAGTTATTTTTTATAAAAATCTACATTTGTCTTTATACTACTTTTCAGTGTACTTTGTAAACGAAAGTGTACATTACACACATCTTGGGCCTTCATTGTTGGCCTTTCATCTTTTGGTTTCATTTCGCTTCTCCTTAACCATTATTGTGTCAAATCTTGGTTAATACAAGTTTTTTCCGAAAGAAACCTCATTTGTGGACTTTTTCTTCGTTGTGTGTGTGTAAGATATAAAATTTTTATGGCACATTCGTCTGAATTTTGTCTACTTTCTCTTTATTCTGAAATGCTTCTGCTAAACTAAACAAAAATGTTATCATAGACATCAAGTTTTAAAAGTGTTGCGATGTTTACAGGCAGTGTAGCTACTCCTGTGTTAAAGTAACTGGAGAAAAGTTAAATGTTTTCATGTTAACATTTCACTGTTGTTCCTGTAGTATGCACAACTCTCTTCGTCCATTTCATTCATTGGGTGAAGGTAGCTTGTCATAGTTTTCTCCCTACTGTCAATGATTCATTTTTTTTCTTTCTCCATTATCTAGCTGAAGAAATTTCTGATTATACTTTTAGCATGTTGTACTCTCAGCTATTTTTTTTTCTGTCATTTCTGTGATTTACAAGGAGAACCTGAAACAAGGATATTGGGTTTTTCTTGACTTTATTGCTTACCAGTTCTCTAATCATTTTCTAGCCTCTTTGTTCTTTCCATTGCAATAATCTTGCTGTTAAAGTACTTTGCCTATCGGTCCATTGCCATTTGTTTGCATTGACATGGTCTACTGCTGAGTGCAAATCCATCCAACATGTTTTCTAATGTACCATGATGACTGCTGTGCAACATCTGTTGTAAATTCTACATGCAGTGTAAACATGATTCAGTTCCTACCTTTGTGTGTTTTTCATAGGCTAGTTTAGCATCTTTCATTGAAGTTTTCATTAGCAACATTTTAGATACTGCTAGCAGGCAGTTAAGGATAAGCAAAGCATGTGTTCAGATAATATAAACAATGCCTTTTACACCTAGTCTTGGGTGTAGTGAAGTTGAATTTTTTTGGGAATGCTTTGAGTTCTATATTCTAGCTACTTTGAGAAATTTGAGAGACTGTAAATGCAACTGCAGTGTTTGTTTTGTTTAGTTTTTGTGTGGTACTTGTGCCAAGGATTGAAGTTCCTACAGTTACAGTCGTTCTGTTGCATTTTGACCATTAAGTGTGGTATCAGCAGGAAGAATCCTTTGGGCCATCTGTCTCAGGTGAACAAGTGAAACTCTGGTCCTTAGTTGTAATATTAACAGCATTGTAGCGCGTCTTTGAATAGAGCATATTTCTGATCCTCGTGTGCTTTAATGTGACCCCTGCTACAATCTAGCTCCTTTCCCCTGATTCATTGACAACAGTAGGTCTGTACCCACCACTCATCAAATAGGATTCTAGCACCAATGAACCACAGGTGTCATTTCTTGCAGTTTAACAGGGTCTTCACTAGTCAGCCTGAATGTGTTTGCGTTCTGTATGGGGCATCATAGTTTGGGGAGGGTTAGTTGTAGTACATTGTCTCCTCCCTTGAGAAGTGCCATAATGGGTGTGTACAAATCTTGGCATTAATGTTCTTTTTGTTAATGGTGTATTACTGCCCCTTTTTTGGAGTTGACCTAAGAGCATTCATCAGTGTAGCTGTTTTGCTTTTCAAACTGTGCAGTATGCTGACAGACTGTAGGTCTCAAACTCAAGTTACCAAAATTTTGCTCCTTTGCAGCTTTCTGTATTAACTGTGAGTCCGTGCCAGCCACAACATTGCCAAAGTGAATATCTTTACATATTAAGGGAAATGGACAAAAGGTCAAGGTAGAAGGAATATATGGTTGCAGTTGGCATTTAAAAAGCGAACATGTGGTAACATCTTGATGTTTTGTTTGTAAATGTTTTTGTTAGGAGTAATAAGTGCTAACAGTACAATTATTGTTGTTTCAGGTTTTAATTACTTGACTTTGAACGTGGTGGTTGCTTCTCTCATTTGTAATGTTAAAACAAATCACCCCCCTTTTCCCTTCTCTGTGTCACCCTTCACATATGAGTAGTGACAACTGAAGTTAACACC
Organism: Protopterus annectens; assembly: GCF_019279795.1. Lineage (NCBI taxonomy): Eukaryota > Metazoa > Chordata > Ceratodontiformes > Protopteridae > Protopterus > Protopterus annectens. The sequence continues at coordinate 975,784,974 of NC_056747.1, forward strand.
TTGGCTCCTTAGTTGCTAACAGTAGCTGGAGTCCTTTCTCCATACTCTGCTGGGTCATGTGTGCAGGTAGGGCCACCTTTCTAACAGAGAATGTGGAAGAAGTGACTGTTAAGATCTTAAATATTTTGTTAGTGTTTCCTCCCTGTGTCTCTCCAAGACGGGAACATCACTGTCTGAGAGACAAAAAATGTCTTCCATCAAACAAAGAACTGATGGCCTGCTTTGAATGTTGTTGTTTAAACTCTTGGCTACAAATGCCTTTTCTCCCACAGTCTCTAAACTCGCATTGAGATTATTCTCTGACCTTTAGAAATGCATTTATTAGGGAGTCGATCCCATTGTGGTCCTCTTCTGTAATTCCCCTGTAATGAAACATTAGTGCACCAACCTAAGTTTTACTGTTCTTGGTAACAAAGCCTGGGAATTGGTTTCTCCTCATATCAAAGATTTTATACCATAAATTCCAGTCCTAGCTAAAAGCACATCTCCAAGATCAAATACAGCTCCTGTATACAGGGCACATAAATTAACATTAACAACAGTCTTTCTTGGGCTTTCCTTGAACATTCTCATGCTTTAATTTCCTTGTGAAACATAACCAGTTTTGATGTAAAATTTGTATTCTAATGTTTTCCCCCGGTCTGCTTGTTGCATCTTGCAGAAAGTGTAAATGTATTTCTTACTCTGCTCTAGGAGCACTACTCCTAGTTGCTTTACTTACTGTTACACTTTTGATATTTTAACAATGAGTATTGTAAAATCACATGCATGATCTGTGTTTATTGTTCACATCTCCCTGATTTGAGATTGTAATCTGTGCTGTACCACATTAACAAATTGAGATAAGTAAATAGAGCCTTCAAAGAGTATAACAGTTGTTACAGAAACTTAATTTTATCTGTTGTACTTATGACAGTAACAATTTTTAATGTTGCCATTAATTATTGTGTATTTGTAGTGTCAAAATGAGGGCTTGTCTTGTGAACAGCCCACTTCTGTGAGTGACAACAAATTTAAAGTTCAACCAAGTAAACATCTTCTTACACTGACCACTGATGTACTAGGAAGACCTTTTACCACCTCCCAAAGTACAAATCCTGATGTAGCACAGAAATATGAAAATAATTGAGCTTTGACACAGCTAACTACCATGTAATGGCAGCATGCTGAATGTCTATCTGTACATTAATATTCTTACCTTTTTCTACCAACTAGTTCTTTAATATCTGAACAGAATATAACATTTCCTGTATATTAGCAACATGCACCTTCTCCACAGGCTTAAACCAAGCAGTATTCTGATGTCAAAGTGAGTAGTAAAATATCATTGTAACTAGCTTATATGTACTGTATAACACACTGCATCTGTACATAAAACTTATTCAACTTGGGTGTTCCCCCTCACTCCCTGATGTGGAGGTTTGCCCCATGCCCACTTGTTAACTTCGTGATTGCACAACTTTGACCAAATGTAAATCGCCACTACAATGATGTAGGCTTCTATAGCACAGACTGACAACACTGATTTTGATGTTTTCTGGCAATTTCACAACCTGTCAATAAACTGAGCATTGACCAAAACAAAGTTTAGGAGCTGTTGTAGGATGTGGGTCTCTGTCTCTCTTGGGGATCAAGGTAGGGAGACCTTATTTGTGAGAGTGACAATGTCCTTGAGCCCTTATGTTCTTCAGGCTCCTCTTAACTTATTTTTTTTTACATGGAGTTCCTGTATCATAATGTCTTGCAGAGCCCCTGCCACAGGTTTTGCCTGGAGTGCAGAGCAGTCGCCCCTGAGTGGAGCCGGCTGCAATCCTAAAACAAAGTCTCTTGTTTTGGTTTGAGGCTTTATTTTTGTGCATCTCATTTGTCTAGGATTCAGTCCATCTGCTGGAGTCGGTACACTTGAGTAGTTAAGGCCTTGCATGAGCCCGGGGTCAGAATAGTCTTTTCCTTGACCCTTTCTGTGGTTACTTAATTGGACTGTTGTGTGGTCTGATATGTCTTTCTGATTTTGTGGGCGTGACTGCCGATGTATCAGGATCCCATTTGCCATGTACAGAATGTAAAGGCTGAGGTTGTCCCCCACATTGCAGGGGTTTGGGCCTTTTTTGCTAGGTACTTCCTTATGACAGGACTGGGTGCTTTGTGCAGGGTTTGCAGTCCATACATACTTGATGTCTCCTTTGGTGGAATGTAGGTCCTCTCATTGTTTGGGAAGGTAAGCTGTGCTCCCTCTCACCCTGAGCTCTCCCTTTTTTCTGGAGAAGAGAGGCTTTACAGGTGTGTACAAGGCCAAGCATCCTTTTTTGCCTTTCTCTGAGTGTACAGCCAGCACAAAGGAGAATCTTTCTTTTCAGTCTTTGCTTTTATTATATGGGTTCTATCAGGGTCATCTGGGAATATTTCTCCTGGGTCTACCCCACTGGGAGAGCCATTCATTAGGAATCATCTGGGATTGTGAGTGCTGTTGCCTGTTTTCCCCCTTCTTTTGGTTTCTGTCTTTCCCCGGTTTTATGTGTAGGTTAGTAGCTGCAGCAGGGTGATTTTAGGCTAACCTGTTTCAGGGACAACAAGATCCTTTCTCACAGGGAGACTTGAACCTAATGTTTGACAGGCTTGTTTCTGTGCTCCGCTGCTGTTGGCCCTACAGTATTGGTGCTCACCCATAGGCTAATCTACATTTGTACTGGTGGTCATTCTCTTAGGGGTCCTGTTGCTTTGGGCTTAAAGAGGAGAGAATAGTTGTTGTCTCCTTTAGGGAATGGAGTTCTCATTCACACTTGTTGAGAAGGTGCTCTCTCTACATTAACCACCCTTGTTTGTAACACTTTCCTTGTAGGGTGGTAATTTGGAATGAAGAGACTCCTCTCTTCCTTGAGTGATGCAGCAGTTTAAGGAGGGTCAGCTGTACTTGGGGTTTGGTGGTTCATCTCCTTGTCTCTGGGGGAGTGTAAGATCCGCAGTTGCCATTCCATCTGTAGAGGGTGTTACTGATGGGTGGTTTCGTCAGCCGTACCTGACTGCTAGCCATCAATGCTTCCATGGCTTGCCCTTTTTGGACTTTGCCTGTGTGGTCTTGTGGGTCGGCACTCCTGCCTTCCCAGGTATTATGGTCTTGTCCAGGTATCTGAGAGTTGGGCTTCTAGCTAGATTGTCCACAGGGCTCTTTTGTCTTGCTGATTTTATAATGCAGTCATTCAGTTTCTTCCATCCTGGTAACTCCCTGTTTGGAATCCAGCCCATCTTTGAGATCCATAAGGGAAGTTTTTGGATGTTAAAGGTAACAGATTAAGAATGTGTCAGCTTTATCCTGTAAAGAGAACTGCCCTTAATGGCTTGGGGATATCCTGTCTTTATTTTCATGTTGGGTGGGCATTGCATCCAGCCTGCATGATTTGTTGGGAATTTACTGCAAGTCTGGTAAGGGTCTATTGGAAGACAACTTATTAGCTATGGGAGAGCTATACTTTCATTGTACAGGATATGCCTCTGTGTTGGCCAGAGGTGGGGTTGGGGGTAGTGAGTGCTAGGGAGTTTGGACTAAAAAGATGGTGTAATTGATGGCCAACATCTCAGAGTGCATCATTACAGGAACAAATTTCTGGAACTTCTCAAAGAAAGGTACTGACTGATTCATTAAAACCTAATCACAGGACTTGTTCATGTTCAACCACAAGGTCATAAGTGAGGGCCCTCCCTGGAGCCCAGCTGATATGGTAAGCATGTCTATAGATCTGATGTCAATTTTCATTCATTCCTCAATTAATGGGTTTAGATCCGATCCTTGGCTCCAACTTGGCTGTTATACTAGCTTGTGGTCTGTAACAATCTCTCAAGCTCCTTCCCAACCCATAGTGCACCACCCCTAACATTTCTTAGATCTTATTTGCTGCTTTAGCATGTAGACGTGGTGATGTTCATCATGTTACCCTGCTGCAGTCCTCACACTTGAGGTTATCCTGCCATCAGCCTGAGTTCCAAAGTCTTGGTCCGGTGTCGGTTGCTGTCGCTTCCTCCCTGACGTCTGCGTACCAGGGGTATATAGGAGGCATCCGACGCCATTTTCTCCAGTCTTTCTTGCCACGCGGTGCCCGAAGCAGAAGCAGTTCGCAAGTGCCGGCCGTCCGACACCTGAGATTTTCGAATCGAATTTCAGTTCAAAGTCTTCAATAAAGCTAAGTACCCTGTTGGGGAACCTTTTCTTGCCTCAGTCCGATCTCGGAAAAAGTTAGCAATTGCATTTCTTGTGGGAAGCAAATACCTCATAAGGACTTCCATTCTTATTGTATTCCTTGCCTAGGCCCAGACCACGACGTCGCAGGTTATCAGTTTTGTGCTAGGTGTAATAAACGAACTATCAAACACCGTTTTGACTTCGCACGGCATTTCTTTGGTAGGAAATTTAATTACATCATGCCGTCGGAGCAGCCGACGACCGCCATGCATAAAAAAACGCAAGGATAAGGACAGACAGCCTAGAACCAAGCCAGACTCCGAAGCCTCTGCTGGGCCTGTCGCAGGTTCTCCGGTTTTCAGTGAGGTGCCTACGCAGCCTCTGACGACCGCTGAAATGGAACCCCAGACAGCTTCGGATTCTCAGGCGGAGTGTACTAGGTCGTCGCATCCATCTTCTTTAAGCCCTACCGACACCGGAGCAGAAGGTGATCCCAGTGCAGTAGAAACGCCTTCGGTTTCAGAAGGTGTCTTCAGACAGACTACACTCGCCATAAAATCTTTTGCTAAGCAAAAAAACTCCTTTGAAATCAAAAAAGACTGCACATAAGTCTCCTGTTCAAGGCTCCATGCCTAAGAAACAGATGCTTAAGTTGGCTGAAGATTTGATTTCCCTAATCAGGGGTCCCCATCCCCCTCCTGATAAAAGACCAAGACAAGAGGAGGACTATGTTTCCTCTGACCAGGTTTCTATTTCCTCAGATTCTTCTGAGGAACAAGATTACCCTTTTCCCCCTTATGAAGATTCTGATGCTGAAGACTCTATTCCCTCAGCATCTCCCCCCTGAAGACTACTCCTTTGGGGAAACTTTGCATACCATGAGGGAGCATTTCCACTGGGAAGGCCAAGACTACTTTGACTAAGAAAAGGCTCCGAGAGTTTCTTTTACTACCCCAGCACAGACCACTTGCTATACCTCCAGTCTTGGATATTGTGGATGATGTTTACTTAGTCTAGTCTTAATCCAGACTCCCTACCTCCGGCTCCAGCCAAACCAGACCGATACTACAGAATACCTGACACACACAAATTCCTTTACAAAAGCCATCTGGCTGACCCAGAAACAATTTCCCAGTGTCCCAAAGGGGCTAAAGCTTCTATGGCTAAAAATCCTGTACCCTCTGAAAGGGATTCCAGAGCCCTAGATAGATGGGGAAAGAAGATATACACCTCAGCTACCTTGGCTATGAGAGCATTAAATTGTCAGTTTCACATGCTGAAATATCAGCAATTCCTAATGTCTCAATTAAAACAAAAACTGAGCACACATTCTGAACAGGCTGAATTCAAGGAAATGCAGGATCTGTTGCATGCAGCTGAACAGGTGGGCAAACATACTTTACAATGTGGATTTGATTAATTGGAAGCTTCCTGTAGAGCAGCTGTTACTGGGTCTGTCATACGCAGACACGCTTGGTTAAAAGAACAAACCCTGCCTGAACATGTTAAAGCAAAATTATTGGATGCACCTTTACAGCATGATGTCTTATTTGGTGTCAAAGCAGAAGAGGTTTTAAAGAAAATGGAGGATAAGGCAAAGTCTATGCAGACGGTCAAGGATTTTTTACAGGTACAGCCCCCTCATTTCAGCAGAAATTGGCCAACAAAAAACTGGTCCTTTCCAGCTTCTGACAGACCACAGTGGGGCAAATACAGACGCCCAAGGGGCAGAGGTCAGTCACAAGGCCCTTGTAAACCTCGCCAATGGGGTGCCACTACCCAGAAAAGAGGTAAAGACAGGCCCCAAGCTAGCAGAAGACAAACACAATGACTCAACCCTCCAACTGCCAAGCAGATCTTTCTTGGCAGCTCCCTTGGGAGGAAAATTAGCACTTTTTGCAGACAACTGGCACATCATCACAAAAGACAAATGGGTCCTAAACATTGTCTCACAAAGATACAGATTCCACTTTCATACCTTGCCAAGGATAAAAGGAGTTCCAAACCTGCCACCAAATCAATGGGCAGAGGCACAAAAACAAATTACAACTCTCATGGACATGAGAGCCATTCAACAGGTACCTACACAGGTACCTACACAGGAGCAAGGACAAGGATTTTACTCAGGACTCTTTCTAGTCCCCCAGAAAGGACAAAGCATGGAGACCCATTCTGGATTTTTCAGTTCTGAACACCTATCTGCAAGTACCAAAATTCAAGATGCTAACACTGCAGCAGCTTCTTCCCATGCTGGGCAAGAAGGCTTGGCTAGTAACGTTGGACCTCAAGGAGGCATACCTGCATGTCCCTATCCGAGAAAATTGCAGAAGATGCCTCCGCTTCATTGCAGGTTCAACCCATTATCAATTCTCTGCACTGCTCTTTGGCTTATCTACTGCGCCCAGGGTCTTCACAAAATGTCTGGCACCAGTAATTGCATACTGCAGACAAAGAGGTATTCAAATCTACCCATACCTGGACGACTGCCTTATTCAAGCAGAAAGCAAGGACATTCTTTTAAATCATCTGGCATTTGTCAAACACCTAAGTTGCCTAGGGTACACAGTAAACGAAAAGAAATCAAAACTAGTGCCCTTACAAAACATAATATTCCTGGGTGCCAGCTTGAATACAACGGCCCAGGTGGCTTATCTCACAAACTACAGCTGACTCAATATAATGGCAAAAAACACCCAACTCCCTGCAAGAAAAATTCTGCAGGCCTTGGGATTCATGGCATCTTACATTCTACTAATACCATTTGCAAAACTGCATATGAGGAAATTACAATGGCACCTGAAAAGTGTATGGACTCAACACAGCCACAGTTTGGAAATGATACCACTCATTCCCTGCCTTCAGCAGGAGTTTCTCTGATGGGCACAGGCATGTCACCTCAATAAGGGTCAGCCTTTCACATTACCCACAGCCAGGCAAACTATGACAACAGATGCATCGGACTATGCCTGGGGAGCACACATGGCAGGACAGTGCATTCAGGGCAAATGGACTACAGATCAAAGGCATCTGCATATCAATCAAAAGGAAATGCTAGCAGTACAGAATGCCCTAACAGCTTTCAAGGACCTCTTACACCCAGGACAACTAATAGTAAAGACGGACAATACCACAGTAATGTGGTACATCAACAAGCAGGGGGGCACACATTCCTACCCTCTATGCAGACAAGCAATGACCGTGTGGAACACAGCACTGTCTTGTCAAGTTCAACTACAAGCACAGTTCCTGCCAGGAAAGAAAAACGCATTGGCAGATGACCTAAGCAGAAACCTCATGGATCCCCACGAGTGGAAACTGGATCCACAAATATTTGCAATGATAACTCAAAAATGGGGACGCCCAGACATCTGTTTGCCAACCTCCAAAACTACCAACTACAGAAATTTTGTACAAGGACATTCCACCCACAAGCTTGGAAAGTGGACGCCCTCTCATTCAGTTGGAAAACATTAACCGTGTATGACTTTCCTCCACTACCTCTTTTAGCAAAGGTGCTGCTGAAAGTCAGATTGGAGAGGCCTCAAATGATACTCATTGCACCAGAATGGCCACGCCAGCACTGGTACCCAATTCTAAAGAACATGGCCCACAGCCCACCATGGATTTTACCACAAATTCCTCACCTAGCGAGACAATTGAATTCTACACAGCCAGCTCAAGACTTTAAATCTGGCTGCATGGCAAATTACCTAAACAATCAACAAACACCTCTATCCAAAGCTGTTATGGATGTCATTCTGGAGGCCCAGCACCAGGAAAGCCTATTCAGACAAATGGAAAAGATTTTGCGCCTGGAACCAGGCTAAAGGCCAAAATCCCCTTGATCCAAACATTCCTACAATATTTAACTGAGATGTTGCACAACAGACTTTCCTTTTCCTCTAAAGATCCACGCCTCCGCAATTTCAGCTCATTACAACACGGATCCTCCTTTATTTTCACATCCGCTCCTAAGACAGTACCTCTGAGGGGCTAAGAACATAAGACCGCCCAGGAGAGCACCAACACCTACTTGGGATCTCAACTTTGTTCTGGAAAAACTTACACTGCCACCCTTTGAACCAGCTTTCTCAGCTGATTTACAGTTTCTTTCATGGAAAACTGCCCTGCTGCTAGCAATAACTTCAGCTAGAAGAGTCTCACAGCTACAGGTACTAATGGCAGTGGAGCCTTTCCTCATTTTTCATCAAGACAGAGTCTCCCTGCGAACTAACCCTTCCTTTATGCCAAAGGTGGTATCCAGTGTGGCCCTAAACCAAACCATTCATTTGCCCACCTTCCCAAATCCCCAGAACAAAGGAGAAAGACTCTTGCACTCTTTGGACATTCATAGACAATTACATTACTACTTGGATAAAAACTAAGGCTTTCAGAAACTCTGACCAGCTCTTTGTAGCATATGCCGCAGGATCACAAGGAAAAGCTATCTCAAAACAGACCATTTCTAAATGGATAGGATATTGCATACGTTTCTGCTACACGCATCATGGGAAACCGGTTCCTGCTAGCATTAGGCCCCACTCCACCAGGGCTGCAGCTACATCAGCAGCCTTTCTCAGGGGGGTGCCAACCAAGGATAATTCTGGAAGCTGCAACTTGGACTTCAGTGCACACCTTCACTAAACAGGGGGGTGCCAACCAAGGATAACTCTGGAAGCTGCAACTTGGACTTCAGTGCACACCTTCACTAAACACTATCACTTACCTCTATATTCTAAGACTAGAGCTGGCTTTGGCACTGCAGTTTTGCAGGGCCTACTAGCTTATTCTAACCCTGTTCAACTCCACCACCCATCCTTAACTTTGGGATTCTACCCAAGTGTGATGACTGCAGCAGGGTAACACGATGAACATAGTACAGTTTTGTACCTACCATAAATGTAGATGTTAGAGTGTTCACCCTGCTGCAGTCCAGGTTACCCTCCCTCCATCCCCTCTGAACTAGCTGGACTTATCCATTCCTTTCTATCCTATACAACCTCTGTGGTGTATTTGCTTGTGACAAAGTATTGCTTTTTATATAGCAACATGTATTGCCTACCTATTGGGGGCACCTGACATCTGGGGCAAGAAAAACTGAAGAAAATGGCGTCGGATGCCTCTTGTATATCCCTGGCGCACAGACGTCAGGGAGGAAGCGACAGCAACTGACGCCGGACCAAGACTTTGGAACTCAGGCCGACTGCGGGACCGCCTGATGGCAGGATAACCCCAAGTGTGATGACTGCAGCAGGGCAAACACTCTAACATTTACATTTATGGTAGGTACAAAACTGTACATACTTTAGCTCTTTTTTGGGTCTATTTTATATATTTGAACTTTCAAAACTTCGAATCCCATATGTTCGACAACATGTGGTCAATGTTTGAAAGGTCGAATATACAATAAAAAAAAGAAAAACGTACCTTAACGGTGCGAGCAGGGGGGCATGCCCCCCTGCCCCCCCCCACGCCTTACTTAAATATACCAACTCCGATACCACACTTAAAAGGGAAATTCTCTCATTCTACACTGTATGGCGCTGTTATGTTTAACCTTCGAACTCTTGAAATGTCGATCATATGGTGTTGACCATATGACATTCGACATTTCAAGTATTCGGTGTTCTAATAGGAAACTTTTTCAGTCGGCGATAACCTTTTCTCATATCTTTCAAAAACGCCTTATCTTACTGTATTATCTTAATTTAATCTTTAATTATACTTTGTAATAGTAAGTAATTTTTCTGTTCTTTACTTCTTACACTTTTTTAAAGTGTAACTCTCCTACCATCATTGGTAGGCCTAACTCTCATTCCATTTACCCCCCCCCCTTTTTATATACCATTCGTATAACCCTTCTTTAATTATTGCAGAGAGTATTTTCTCTTTTTCCTGTTTCCTACAAGAAAGTTGTAATTTTTCACTATCATAGTTGGTATCCCCCCCCTAGGATTAAGGTGTCTGAAAAAGCAGGACGTGTGGGCATAAAATTGCCTTTTTCGAATGCCCACAATTTAGGTCTGGAACATCTACAGCAGGACTGCTGTGTCTGTCATGGATTCAACCCCTCTGCTCTAGTGGACCAAAAGTATAAGTTCATTTTAAAAAGACTATTGCCTTCATTTTCTAAAGCCATTGCTGAGGTTCAATTCCCCAAGCACAAATCTAAAGATCCTGTCAAGATGTTGAAGTGTATTGAATCGCTGGCCTCTTCTTCGGAGTCTATGAAGAAGAAATAGAAGTTGGATCCAAAGTCTGTTACTATCCGACCTTAATCTGATCTTGTTGAGCCAGTGTCAGATCTGACATTCTTTGATCCAAAACCGTTGCCTGGGACTAGGTACTCCTGTGTGTATCCAGTTCCATCCGGAGTTCCCTCATTTCTGCAGAAGTGCTCTAAATCTCCATCCCTGGCATCTTCTCAATCCTCCAGGAGTCTTCCAGAATCGGACGTGAAGAGAATAATGACAAAATTGTTCATGGAGCAATTTCAGAGAGGAGTTCTTGTGGTCCTACCCCTTCAGATGTCAGATCAACTACTCCACCCATTACTGCGCCTTCTCTAATCCAACCTATGGTTTTAGAGTCCTCCTATCCGAGCATCTTGGGTCCATCTGGTTTGGATCTGAAGAGACCTTTGTCTTCTGATCCGAGTAGTACTTGAGTGCACTGTCTCCAGCATCCTTGGAGCCAGAGGACTCCCAGAGCCGAAGCATCCCTGCCAGATATGGGAGGATGGAGTCTACTCTGAGGTTTTTGGAGCAGTCTCTTCCTCTCGGACTTCAGCACTGGATAGCTTGGCTCTGACTTCTGCCTCTGGTGGATCAGTCTTAGAGCAGAGGGAGGTGAAGAGCCAGAAACTTGCTTTCTGTGCTCCGTTGCCTTCCTTCTCCCAGAGCTGTTTGCCTTGGAGGTCGTGAAGAGGGTTTTCTTTGCTCTAGCAGGTCAGATGGGTCCTTTCCCCTTATGATCCACTATCCACTTCTCTGATGTACTTCTTTGCGCAGTGTTCCTCAACATTCTATCCCACAGGGACAGCCAAGCCAAAGCTTCCAGTCTACCCAGCAGAGTGTCATCTCTGCTGATACTTCACTGGACCACCCCCACTGAGGAAGTCCCTAGGAAGAGGAAGTGTAAAAGGAGGCACTTGTACTTTTTCTCAAGAGTCGGTCATTGAGGATACTGATTTCGGTGAAGGAAAAGGGTCCCCAAAATTGCTACCCGATGACATCTTATTTGAAGACATTCTTAACCTTAAGCACAAGGGTGACTGGTCTTCCCAGAATCCTACTCCTGGGGAATCCGTATTTCTGGAAGCATTTTATACTGGCCCATCTACCTCCTGGGTTACTCTGCCTGCTGAAGAACTCGTTGATTTGATTTCTGAGCAGGCATGGAAGGAACCTGATACAATTGACACTCCAAGAGACCAGACAGGATGCTGGCTCCACCAGTAGGCCAGGAACATTGGAGTAAAGGGGTTGCAGTAACTACTGCAGTAGCTACCATGGTTGTGGCAGTGGCTACAAAAAAAAAAAAGAATTTGCTGAGCAGAGTTCCATAGATCATTTTCCTAAGAGAGTCTATGGTGATAGACAGATCTGGGAAGTGTGTTTATGCTTCGGTGACATTTTCACTCGGATCACTGATCTATTTGGCACATTGCACGAGGTTAGAAAGAGATTTTATTCTGGAACTGTCCACATCTCCTCCTGGGACTGAAACTGCTAGTATTCTGTAGTCTCTTAGCTGGCTACTCCACAGGCTATATCCAGTTTGTCCATGAGGCTTATCTTGCATGCTGCAGAAAGCACCTGTAGGGCTGTGGGTTCAGGCATTTCCATCAGGAGACATGCCTGGATGCACCTGTGTGATTTTGCAGAGCCCTTCAACTCATGTTTCGTTAATGCCCCTTTTGATGACTACTCTTTGGCCCCACAGTAAAGGACATACACTCCAGGTGTGAGAAAGACAGAAAGACCCTTTCTACAGTGGGTGTTCATTGTTTGACCCCCTCAAAGGACCTTTTCTAGGAATCGGTGGGGAGGTCATAAAATGTGGTTCAAGAAATCTCTGGGTTCTTTCCAAGACGCACGTGGAGGTAACTCCCTCAGAAGCAGAAGGGGGAGTGATTATGGCAGATACCCTTGTGGCAGAGGTGGCCTACAAAACTGGGGGTCTAGGGATTCCTTTTCCGACGGACCATTTCAGCACTCCTGAATGGAGGCCCAATTACCTCCTCTGGAGGGAGTCAGGGATAGCTTAGCTTTGCACCAAATAGCCTGGCTAGAGATAATGACAGTTTGGTGCAGAGAATTATTTCCAAAGGGTACATAATTCCCTTTTCCCTTCCTCCTCCCTTGTTGAGAGAATTTCCTAATGTCCCACCCAATCAGAAGGAAGCAGTAGCACTAGAAATTCAAAATCTGCTAGAAAGTCATCCACGAGGTCCCACCAGATCAAATAGAATCCGGAACTCACTCTAGATTCTTTTTAGTGCCAAAAAAACAAGGGACTGGAGAGCAATTTAGGAATTCAACGTACTGAACAAATTGGTTCGACAGACACCTTTCTAGGCAAGGATGACTGGATGTGGTAGACAGTCAGGATGTGTACTACCCCATAGAGATGGAGATGATCCCGAAGGTATTTACGCTTCTGGCTGGGAGACAAGTCTCGTATCGGTTCAGAGCACTGCCCTTTGCTCTCACCACAGCCCCTAGGGTGTTCAAAGTGCATGACAATGGTAGCAGCTCACTTAAGATTGCAAGGATTCCGGGTGTTTCCATATTTAGACGGCCGTCTCATTACCGCCCTGACCAGGTATCCATTGATAGAAGCACAAGATCAGGTGATGCAGACCTATTCAGTTCTTGGAATTACCATAAATTACAACCAGTCTCTCTTGCAAACTGACCCAGACATTAGAATTCATAGGAGTTGTACCTTTCCTGGTGGATTCAATCACAGTGGCTGTTACAAGGTCGTCCTTTCATCTTCCCTCAGCCCAATGCCTTAGTGACCATGGACGCTTCACAGATTGGGTGAGGGGGGCACTTCCTGGGGGAAAACGGTCCAAGGCACTTTGTCCTCTGCAGAGGCCAAACTGCACATTAGTGTTCGGGAGATGAGAGCGGTGCTCCTTGCTTTGCAGACATTCCAGGATACTCTCTCTCTTCCTCTTGGAACAATTGCAATACAGACGGACAACATGCCAGTAGTCTGGTCTTATTCCCTATGTGGAGAAGCTCTGAGTATGGCAGTGTGAGAGACCTTCCAACTGCTTTCTTATAGCAGTGCATATTCCGGGGAAGTCCAATGTGATGGACAAACTGAGCAGTCCGTCTTGCTGCCTTACAAATGGTCTCTCAACAACAAGGTGATGGAAATGATTAAATCGGTGGGGCCAGCCTTGCTGCGATCTTTTTGCATCTCCCGTAAGCAACAAGTGCAGCAGCTTCTTTGCCCTGATCCCCCCACAACGGGACTCGTGGAAGGATGCTCTGCTCTACAGTTGGCCCCCCAGTCTTCTGTATGCTTATGCTTCAACTCCACCAATTCTCAAATTCCTTCAGGAAGCAGTCTGGTTGAAGAGCAATGCCATCCTCATAGCACCCCTTCCTTTGGCCTCCTCTGCTACAACCACCTTGGATTGTGGCTCCAATTCCATACCTTCCGTCTCTCCCAACGGGCATGGTTCACCCAAATGTCTCAGATCTCCTAAGAGCGTGGTTTCTCCAGTTCCTTTAATAGCCAGACAGCCAATGCTTTCTTCGCCTGTCTATTCCATACCTTTCTTTCCATAAAACTTTCTCTAGGAAACTCTACAGAAGTAAATGGAGAAGGTTTGTTTATTGGGCAGAGCAGAAACGGACCCCTTCTCAGCTGCAGTTCTTGAATTTTTAGTGAGTTTGTTTAATGAGTGTCAAAAGATTTTTAATACTCTTAACATATACTGGAAGAATCACGCAGCAAAAGAAGGTAGGCCAAAAAAGAGTTTATTTAACATGCATGGAGATCTGCCACAAAAAGTTCTTGGTTGTCAGCAGTCTAATTTCTACACACTTTACATGGGTTTTTATACCCTCTTTCATGCATACTCAGCAGCTGGTTACTAGACAAGGAATTTCAGTCAAGGCTATAAATTCACTCAGTGGAGCTTTAGATGGTAAAAAAGTCAGACACAAGATAAGTTGGTGCCTACATCAAGGTAACATCTATGCACTCCTCCTTGGTCAGAGGTCAGTCCCAAGATAGGCCTGTGCCTGGACCAAAGTAGCATCTGTGCATTCCTTTCTGGTCAGCAAATTCCTTACAAGAAAAACAACTCATTTTAGCTTATTTCTTTGCACGCAATGCAGTTTCACATTTTAACCCTTCCTGTACAGGATACAAAGATGTTGAACACACAGATTCTTACTACATTTCCCCCCTCACAACACTTTGTATCCCTAGTAATACATTTTATTCATACAGGTTTTAACACGATTCATTTTCGGTATATTCAGAATAATAAGCTTTAGTTGCATTAGCAGACAATACACTTGATATTATCATTCGGATGCAAGGAATGCAGCAACAACCCAACAGTAGGAATATAATGGCACCAATACATACAGCAATTAAGACATTCAAAAATACTGTTCCCCAATTTCCAAACCAATTCTGGAAAAAGTCAGTCAATGGATTCTGTCCTGGTTTTGTAAGTTCAGAAACTTGTTGTAAGATCTCCAAATGACTGTCTATATCGTGCTCATTGTCAGGAATGAAAGAACAACACTCCTCCTGGATAAGAGCGCAAGTACCTCCTTTCGCCGCTAGGGTGAAATCGTGCGCCATCCGATTCTGCAACACTACAGTCCTCATTGCAGTTAGCTCATCCGTCACCAACTCTAGTGCAGAAAAAGTTGCATTGCTCAGAGTTTCTAACAGTTTTGACAGTTTCCTGAGCTCCCAAATAGATTTTACTGTCCCATAGGCTGGAAGAATACCAGCCCAAGAAATGACATCATCGCCCAAGTCCATGTGTGACAGTCCCTTGCTGCTACTGTGGGCCAAATCGTGATGATAGATCCAGGATGCATCAATATTACCTACGGGATTAACAGGTTTATTCACAGCACGTACATTTCAGATTTTACCTTGGGGAAGAGTAAATGAATGTCTTATAGCTGGTGCCAAATAACCCAAAAACAACTGCCTGACCAATTCCTTGGTAACCATTTGTATGCTTTTTTACCACAGACAAAATAACAGTCATTCACTTTAAGAGTGATATTTACTGGGATAGAATGATTTCCTTTGTCTTGTATCCCTTTAAACAAAAGATCATACACAGATAACATTTTTTCAACAAAACTTGTGACATTAATAAGCCCTGTACTATTAATAAGCACTCTTATAGGCTTGAAACTTGTTGCACAGTGCCCATCTAATGTACAGTTATGAATTATGGTTACATTACATTGACTCCATCCAACCTTAATTTTTCCAGATCTCTGGAAACATACAGTTCCATTCTGACGACCCATGAGGGGTAATGCTATTTTGTCCTTTACGGCTACCTCAAGTCTCAAATAGTAAATTGGTCCATGTATCATTTGCCCCAAAGGGACTGTACCTAACATCAGACCACCATGTACAGTCGGGATAGCTGTGCATATCCAACAATTTGAAACATTAAAAGACAAAGCATATGCATATTTAATAGCCTGATACGTGTTAAAAGGTGGATGCCAAGCTGTATTTTCATCTCTCTTTGTTTGGCTAGTTTCGTGTGAAAATAAAAATGGCCACAACAGAAAAACAACACTTACAATCACTAATAACAAAATTATTCTACAATGCCTTTGTGGGAAAGGCTGTCCCCTTCCGATATTTTCCTGCATTGCTACAACAGTCAGAAAAGTTCATACAAAAACAGGATTACTACTAATCAGTGTTCCTCAGGGGAACTCAAATTCTTTTCCAACTCAAATTTCCTGACAATCTTGCAATGTGTCAGGTGGATCCAAGATGTTCGCTCCTTTATTCGAACTGCTGTGGGTGTCGAAATCAAAACCTGGTATGGACCTTCCCACTTCGGAGAGGCCCACGTTTTTCTTTTTACAATTTTAATCCACACCCACTCGCCAGCCTTCACTTCCAGGATCCTGTTGTTCTTCTGATCTGAAAAATAATCATTCGTTAGAGAAGTGTTAGTTTTTGTCAGCATTTTCCTCATGTAATCTGCTATCTCTTCACCCCCCTCACGTTCCGCAGGCAAAAGACCTTGCCACTGCGGGACGTAATAAGGTCTCCCATATAGTAGTTCAAATGGTGTGACCCCTTTTGAAGTGGGAGTGGTGCGCATGGACAGGAGTGCCAGAGGTAAGCAGTTTATCCAAGACTGATGTGTCTCGCCATGAGTTTACGTAACTTGCCTTTGAGAATGCCATTATGGCGTTCAACCAACCCTGCTGACTGTGGGTGGTAGGCACAGTGGTGCTTTAGTTCCATCTGAAAACGGCAGCCAGCTTTTGAATAACTTGGTTTACAAAATGTGTGCCATTATCAGAATAGATGCGTGGGTAGCCCAAAATGAGGGATAATATTATTCGTAAGGGCCTTGGCTACTGACAGGGCATCTGGATGTGTTACTGGAAAAGCTTCAACCCATTTTGTAAAAGCATCAATAATGACTAATACAAATCGCTTTTGTTGAACAGGAGTTAGTTCAATAAAATCCATACAGATTGTGTGAAATGGATACGGAGGCAGCGGGAAAGCTGCTGGAGTGATTCGTACCCCACCACCATGGTATCGTGCACAAAGCAGGCACGACAAACAAAATCGTTTAGCATATGCTATAAAGCCCTTGGTCCAGAAAATTTGCTGGGTCATTTTAACCATAGCAGCAGGGCCCAGATGAGATGGGCCATGCGTCACTAATGAGGCATACCTAAAAAGGTTTGTTGGCAAGACATACTTATCATTTGGACCTACAAAACTCCTTGCTTCTGAATAGCCCCATATTTAACCCATCGCTGTTTTTCCTGAACTGTACTAAGTTCCTGCATTACTTGTAAAGTTTGTAGATCAAATTTATCTGTAGGATGAAGTTCCTTCTGTGTGGTCTCGAGTGCAAAAGTAGAGGTTAAGGCTACACTTTTTGCAGTTTTGTCAGCTAGTGCATTTCCAAGTGATACTGGATCCTTGGCATTTGTGTGTGCAAGACTTACAGATGGCCAATCCCCGTGGCAGTTGGACAGCTTGTAAGAGGCTAAGAATTAAATCCTTGTGGGTTATTTCCTTTCCTGAGGCAGTAACCATTCCCCTATTTTTCCATTGCTGTGCAAAGACATGGACCGTGGAAAAAGCATACTGACTATCTGTGTAGATAGTAACTGCCTTATCCTTGGAAATGGTACATGCTCTGGTCAAAGCAATCAGTTCAGCCGCTTGTGCGGACAGATTCCTGGGGAGAGGTTTTGCCTCTAGTACCTTAGTCTCAGTTGTGACTGCATAACCCACTTGTGTAATACCTGCCTCATTCTTACGTGCTGACCCATCTACGAACAGGGTCCAATCTGAATTTGCCAAAGGCTGATCCTTAAGGTCTGGTCTTGGCAAGACATTAGAGTGTATTAAGTCTAAACATACGTGAGGGGCACCGTCATCAGCTGTAGGTAACAGCGTGGCTGGATTAAGAGTGGTGCATCGCTCAATGGTCATGTGTGGTTGTGATAGTAATGTTGTCATGCAGGACAAGTGTCTGCTAGGAGAGAGAAAGGTAACTTTATCCTGTAGAAGTATTACCGCGACAGAGTGCGGTACCCGTAAAGTAAGGTCATGAAACAAAACTAGGGTTGCAGACGCCTGCACGGCCAGTGCAGCTGCGACTACTGCTTGTACACAGTGTGGCAATGATCGTGCCACTGTGTCCAGTTTACTGGAATAAAAAGCTAATGGCCTCAACTTATCCCCATAAATTTGCAAAAGAACCGATGTCATAAAGCCCTGCTTACAATCTACTGTCTGAACAAAAGGTTTTGTATAGTCAGGAAGCTAAGTGTTGCAGATCCTGCTATCAGTTGCTTTACCCTAGTAAATGCCTGTATTGCCTTATCTGTCCATTTCAGCGCGTCATGTGCTGCCATGGGAAGTGCAAAAATAAGTTCTGAAAGTGGACTCACTTCCTCTGCATAATTGGGAATCCAACTACGACAAAAGTTAGTTATTCCTAAAAATGACATCATTTCTTTTTTTGTACTGGGCATTGGTGCCAGTAAAATAGCTTCTTTTCTACAGCTATCCAGTTGTCTACCAGCATTTGAAATGGTATAGCCTAGATATCGTACTTCAGCTTTACAAAATTGTAATTTAGATTTGTTTACCTTATGTCCCTCTTTCGCCAAGAAATGCAATAACCGAATAGTTTCGACTCACAGACAGCCTCCGTGGGTGCAGCCAGTAAGATGTCGCCCACGATAACAGTAGATGACAGCCATGCTCGGTTGAAACTGTGCCAGGTTTGTTGACATTTCTTGCGAAAAGATTGTAGGGCTTTCACAATATCCCTGCGGCAGCCTTGTGTAGGTGTACCGCTTGCTCATGAACGTAAAGCGAACCAAAACCTACTAGTTTCCTGTAGAGGGATGGAAAAATGCGTTACTGATATCAATGACAGAAAAATACTTATCTGTGGGAAGGATATCATTTAACAAAACAGATGGATCTGGGACCATAGGAGCCCTTGGTACCACAGCAGCATTCACAGCCTGCAGATCCTGTACCATTCTCCAGGTCCCATCCGGTTTCCTTACTGGGAACAAGGGTGTGTTACACGGTGAATCTGTGCATGGAATTAAAACCCCAGCTTGTAATAGAGCCGTGATCACTGGTAGAATGCCTTCTTCTGCCTTTTACTTAGCGGATACTGACGCTTGTGAGGTCTAAAGTCGGATTTTGGAGTTATTTTAACCTGTCCTGCTGTTCTTATTAGCCCAATGTCATGTTGCCCGCGGGACCATAAGGAGTCTGGCACTGATTGTAACTTCAATTCTTCCTGCGGGGTTAGGAGATATAGTCAGAATGGCCCTCCCCCGGGTGGCGTTAGCCTGTCTTCACGGAGGTGCACTGTTGGTCTAGCCTGGGTGACCCAATTTAGTCTTTGTACCTGCACGCCTTTACATGCCAACTGTTCTGGCGTCATTTTAGCCCATTCAGTAACTTTCTTCCCCACCAGATACCATGCCATTTGTTCTTCCCTTGTTACAGAGACATGTGCAATAGAATTATTGCGAAAAAGTAACTGCATATCTTTTGTAAGACTGCATGTAACTGCAGAATTTCCTGTTTTATCCCAATATAGGTTTTGTAACAAGATTTTTGTGACCTTGTGTTTAAAGAATTGCTCTTCATATTTGTCGCCTGGTCCTACATACTTTCTGTAGTACATTGTACAGTGTAGTTGTTTAGCTACCACTGGCGGTTGTGCGCCATATTTGCTTAAGGCCAAATTAGTTAGCTCGTTTACTACATTTTGTGGTCCAGTTTCGACAAGATCATTACTGTACCAGTAGTGTAAATCACCCTGCCCCACCTGCAACATAACATCTTGAATTTCTACTGCTTTGGCTAGAATCCCTGATGCAGTCGGCACAGCAGCTATGCCAAATACGTGCATCAAATCTCTCCCTAATAAGTTTACAGGGCAAATTTTGGAAATAATGACTCAAAATCTGATAGCTTGGTTAGTTTCAGGGTCCGTGAACCATAAGGGTTTAGATAGTGGTTCTTTATAAATGCAGCCATTGGCTGCCTTGACTAATACATAGTCATCAGAAGTTACATCAGATGGCACTGCAGAGGTTTTTAGCAGGGTCCTGGAGGCCCCTGAATCACACAAAAATTCTACATCCTTCCCTTCCACTTGAAGTGTGATAATCGGTTGTGCCTCTAGCTGCATAGTTACAGCAAGCGCTGTTAAATTAACAACCTGATATTCACCTTTGTCTGAAAAATCAGTCATTTCATTCTCCCATCCTGCACATTCTCCCTTACCCTCTTCGTTTATGTCCTCAAAAGCTTCCTTTTCACTCTGCCTTATTGAGTCTGGCCCATCAGCCTTTTGTCCGGGTCTGATTCACCTCCACCACCATCATATAGTCATGCTGACTCATGATTCGGGTGGTTTTAGTTCTTTCAGAAGACCGACAATCCCTGGCAAAATGTCCCTTTCTACCACATTTGAAACATTCTCCTCTTTTCTGTCTGCCTTCATAGTCTTCGGAATGTCCCACATTCCCTCTTCCTCTGCCCCTGCCTCTGCCCCTTCCTCTACCCCTGTTAGTTGGACCTTGCAATAGCATAAGTGTCCCATCTTCACTCACGGTAAAGGTTTGAGCTTGTTTCTTTTTCCTTTCTTCTAAATATTTTTCTGCATGTCTTGCATACTCCAGTAAGGGTTGCAGACGTGCCGTCCTATGATCTATCATATGTTTGTGAATGAAGTTACTGATTGCAGTCCTACATCCTTTTAAAAAGGCATTTTTTAACTGTTGTTCATAAGGTGAATCCTTTTCTTGATTGGGTGGTTTGTCTATTCCACTATGGTTATCAAAACACTGGGTAAGTCTGTGCAAGTAGTTATCTACTTTTTCATCGTCTTCTTGCACACATCTATTGATACAGGTCCAGTCTGCCCTAGGCTTCCATTTTTCCATAATACGGTCTAGTAAATCCTTAACCTGCTTTTGGTAGGAGTCTGAATTGTAGGCAAGTGGTCTATCATCTTCCCTGGTTATGGGGTCCCAGTCCCCACAGACCAGGTGCCAGTCGGGACCCAAAATTTGTCGAACTACTTGCTCCAGCTCTACGGCATTTAGCTTGTAACTTTCTATCATGCCTGCGATATCTTCACAAAACTTGGTCATGTCTAATTTTGGGTGTGGTATGCCCTCCACAGCTTTTCGGATGTCTTCCCGTGTCCAAGTTCGGTAAACTAAAATAGTGGGACCTTGACCGGGTGTTCCTGCTTGTGGATTTGCTACTTCTATAAGGGGATATGAGTCTGCAGATACTATATTTAATTCATCTTCTTGCATTTCAGCTTCCTTACGTCCATTCTGATTTATCTATATTACGGTTTCGAGTTCCAGGGTTTCACCTACTTGTTTTGTCAGTACTACAGAGGGTACAGTTTTATCCTGATTCTCTGTGTCATTTTCCTGATACTTGGGTGGACTAACCCTGTCTTTTCTAACTTCGGGATACAAGGGCGGGGCTGTCGGTCTACGACAGGCAACAGATGTCTCGTCATCCTCTTTTCGGACAAAAAATGCATCTTTTGCACTCGAGCCACTATCTCCCTTATTTGAAAATTGTTCCCTATGTCTCTTATTAGCTTCTTCTAACCATTTCTGTGCTTGAGGAAATCCTACCCTTTTTTGTTTCTTAACCTTACCTTCTGTGTCCCTGCGCAGGTCTCTCACTAGATTTTGACATTCTGATTTATTCAAGGTACCACTAAACCCATAGTCTTTCTTCCATTTTTTTATATATTTCAAGTTTTTCGGATGTAATTTAAACATATATTCCTCATCCTCAGTCCTTTTATTTAAGCAGCCCTTCCTAACACAACAACTGCTTCCTGTTCCCATTTTTCTTATTTAAAAGAAAAACTGTTTCCTTTTCCTGAGATCTCTACCGGTCTTTTGTAAAATTTTAAACAAAAGAAATTCCTTTATGACTAGTCCCTTTTAAATAAAAAACTTTTACAAATAAAAAGCTTACCTTACTGCGGCTCTTCCGCCTCGTTATCACCGTCCACGGATCGAATCTAAGAGTGACTGGCCTCTACTTACGACTTCTTTGTCGGAGGTCTTTCCATTCAAGGGAGCCGAGATTCGTTCTCCCTTCCTGTACAGGTTTTTCAGTCCCTCTTATGCGATTCGTGCGTGAAGAGGTGGCCCCACGTTCTTGGGCGCCAGAAATGTCAAAAGATTTTTAATACTCTTAACATATACTGGAAGAATCACGCAGCAAAAGAAGGTAGGACATAATAGTGTTTATTTAACATGCATGGAGATCTGCCACAAAAAGTTCTTGGTTGTCAGCAGTCTAATTTCTACACACTTTACATGGGTTTTTATACCCTCTTTCATGCATACTCAGCAGCTGGTTACTAGACAAGGAATTTCAGTCAAGGCTATAAATTCACTCAGTGGAGCCTTAGATGGTAAAAAGTCAGACACAAGATAAGTTGGTGCCTACATCAAGGTAACATCTATGCACTCCTCCTTGGTCAGAGGTCAGTCCCAAGATAGGCCTGTGCCTGGACCAAAGTAGCATCTGTGCATTCCTTTCTGGTCAGCAAATTCCTTACAAGAAAAACAACTCATTTTAGCTTATTTCTTTGCACGCAATGCAGTTTCACATTTTAACCCTTCCTGTACAGGATACAAAGATGTTGAACACAAAGATTCTTACTACAATGAGGGTGTTAGTTTATCAACTATTAAAGTTCAACTTGCAGCAAAATTCTAACTTTCATGTAGGATTTCAAAA
This sequence comes from Protopterus annectens, assembly GCF_019279795.1. Classification (NCBI taxonomy): domain Eukaryota; kingdom Metazoa; phylum Chordata; order Ceratodontiformes; family Protopteridae; genus Protopterus; species Protopterus annectens. The sequence continues at coordinate 975,807,700 of NC_056747.1, forward strand.
TTCTTCCCTGGCTTCCCCTATATTGTGCAAAGCCTTTTTAAAAGGTATTCTTTTGCTGACACCCCCTTACAAAGATCCCATTCCACCTTTGGATTTAAGTTTGGTATTGCAAGCCTTGATTCTTCCTTTGAACTTGCATCTAAATGTGACTTACAATTTCTATCTTGTTAACTGTCTTCTTAGTTGCAGTTAACATCTGCTAGAAGAATTTCAGAACTTCAAATAAGGAGGCTTAGAAGATAGTGGTTGATTTTTCGTAAGGATAGGGTCACATTGCATACTAATGCTTCCTTTCTGCCTAAGGTGGTGTCGGAATCCAATATTAACCAGTCCATCAACTTGCAAGTATTCTTTAAGGGAGTACATGCTGCATTTACTGGATGTTCATAGTTGTGTTTCTACCTACACAGAACCAAAGACATTAGAAAGACAGATCAACTGTTTGGTTTCCATGCACAAAATAAGTTGGACAAATCTGTTGCAGAGGTGACGCTAGCCAGATGGTTAACACATTGAAACTTTAATGGTTTTAGTAAACAAAATGCATTCAACCAGATCTATGGCAACATCTGCTGTTTTCCAGTCTAGACCCTCAATGGATGATATATGTGCAGCTGCAACTTGGTCAAATCCTCATACCATTATCCGTCATTACAAACTAGACCTGGCCTCGAGTGGAAGGGCAGCCTTTAGCTCAGTTGTACTCTGGGAATATCCTTCCTTAGAGTCCACCCATGGATTTAGGTAGCTGGGGACTCTGAATTAGTTGAGGAATGAATGTCGTCACATAAGTTATGTACTTAACCATAACATCCCATCTGTGTTTTCCATTTTTATTCTTCAACTTCCTACCCACCATCCTCCTCCCATGTTTACATATCTGACTGTTGGAGGAATGAGGCTATTCAGGGCAACTTTGTCCTTGTGTTTGAACTTCCGTGATGGTAATTCCTTTATAGTCTTCCTGTCAAGCTTCAAACAAGATTTGAGGGAATGTTAGGGGTGGTGCATTATGGATGGGGAGGGAGCTCGAGCCACTAGCTAGTATAATGGCCGTGCCATCTCAGAGATTTAGATCTGAAACCATTAGTTGAAGAATGAACATGGACAACACAGATGGAATGTTGTGGCAAGTACATAACTTCTTTTTTCTTTGGGGGGGGGGGTGGTCTACAACGTTTGTAAATGTAGTGTAGCAGTACAGTCAGCACTGTTTTTAATGAACATTAAAAGCTTTAACTTTGACAGATAAGGCCAATTAGAAATTCACCCCATGTCATCCTGCTAGTACAGTATTTAGCATTGTTGCCTTTCAGTTCTTGGTTTGATTTTTGTCTCTGGTACTTTCTTTGTGAAGTTTGTATGTTCCCTCTTTTTGCCGAGGTTGTTTTCCTTTTGTACTCTTAAAGACGTGCTGGCAGGTGTATTGGATGGTAAATGTATTCTTAATGTGTGCCGTGTGATGCAGGCTGGCATCCTTTTCCAGATTGGAAGGTCTTTGGCTCCTTCTGCTGTTTAAGTGCCAAAGTGGTTATAGCAAGTGTAGAACCATGTCTTCTGCATGTGATGTGGCCTTTAGTTATACTTACATAGCTACTCGTCTGCATTTCTTCCAAAAATGGGTACTGTGTAGAACTATATACCCCTGTGAATATAAAGTTGACCTTCCTAGCTTTGTGCCCTCTGTTTGAGCTTGACACCGTTTATTGTAACTCTTGAGTGCATGGAAATTCTCAGTTATTCTATGTATATTAAGAAATGGAACAAAAGAACTCAATAAAATGATCATTAGATTTTTGTAAGCTCTTTACTTTTTATGAATCTTGTACCAGGAGATTGTCAGTTTTGGGGGGGGGGGGGTCTTAAATCATACAAAGTGAAACTGACTTTTCTGTCTCACAAGTAGTGTTTGCCTGCATTTTGATTATATGCCTAGTAAAATATTTGGTATTTCAGAGTATTTACCTGCGTTTACTGTTTGTACAGTTTCCATGTCCTTGTGTATTGCAGAAAATCCACTTTTGTTGAGATTCCAATGCCTGAACCCCCTCTATAACTGAGACTATGCATACAAGCTTTCAGACTCTGAAGCCAGTTACTAGGCATGTGGTCAAGGAGGCCATTGAGGAGCCTAGTCTAGTTTCCCCATTTACCCCAGAGCATAGTCTTCTGGTTAAGTAACTTGCTCACAGACCGTAAATGGAGGCTGACTGATTCAAACATGGACTACAGGAAGCAGCTTCTTAATAGCTCATACTGTAGCTTAATCCTCATCACTAACTGTTAATTTCTTTTATTTCTACACTCTGGGAAGTGTCATAGAGGATTTTTATAATGTCCTTTTTACTAGTCAGTATTTCTAGCATTTTTGCTTTAAATAACGTAAAGTATTATTTTTTTTTTTTGTTTTAGCTATCGTTGTTGGAAAAAGAAAATGTCCATATAAAGGATAAAGAGAAAGTAAAAGACGTAGTTATGTCATTCTGCAAGGGTGGCATTAAAACATTACAGGTAATTTAAATTTTAGCAAGTATTACTTTAATTTTAAAGCTGTGCAAAATATTGTTTGATGCACATTGTAATATTTGCATCTTCAGAAGTCCTTCACTGTAGAATAATCTAGAATGCATGTGCTTTTATACAACCAACAGTATTCTTATGTGCTGAATTGTAAGGCAGTGTTTGCATTAATGTGTTTGACCAGTCCAGACACTTGGTTAACAAGTGTGAAAAAAAGAATACAGTATGTGTTTGGGGGACCTTGTAGTGGTTGCTGGGCTTTTTAAAAGTGACTCATCCAGGTACATCTGCAGTTAACTCCTACTGACTCATCTAGGCGTCACATATTTTTTGTTCATATTTGCATCAATAATTCCAAAACCATGCAAAGTACAAGGTTTTAAAAGATTTCATCTTCAAACTTACACAATGACAAACTCAACTGCATTAATATTTGACCTCTGTCTAGTGCAGGTAACAGATTTTAACTGTTGTTTTGATGATATTAATTTACATAGATATAATTTTCATTTTTTTCTAAATATCTTAACCAAGTAACACAGACCAGAACTCCTTATCCTCATATGAAAGCTCTCAGCTAGATGAATAAAATGCTGCTGATGTGTGTAACCTGAGTGGTTGCTGAGATATGCAACGTGTTTAAAATATTACAAATGTAATAGTAACTGTGACTAATAAAATTCGGTTAAAGAATACTACCACTATAAAAAAATTGTTTGTGCTGAAGAGTTTGCTATTTATATTTCTTTTCATAACTGCTGTGGTTCCAGAAATATGAACATTTTGTTTGAAAGGTGAGGACATAATTTGATTCTGTTAAAAGGCTTAGGCTCCGCCCACCGAAGTTACAGTGCAAACTTTCTGAGCTGCATTGGAGTAAATGGGTGCAGTACCCTACTGTGGCCCTTTTCTGTTTGTATACTTTGGGGGGGCTGTATGACCTTTTATGCGAGCAATTGCTTTTAGAGGTGATATAGCTGATAAGCATCATATCACACTCTGTTAAAGTAATCCCTTTCCTGTGACATTTGAATATGGCCATGGTCCATGTTTGCAAGGCAGCAGTGTATCACAACGACCAGTCTGTAATCAGTGCTTTCTGAAAATTTAGCAGGTACGCTTCTGTGCTGTAAAAAGCCCTATTACTGTATTTTAAACTGTAGGTGCACATTGCCTGTTGTAATAGTACTTTGTAGTGATCAACAGCTTAGTTGCTGATTTGTTCCTCCCTAGCAAACTTGACAGACAGAGACCAGCTTGATTGGAAATGCTGTGGTGTGGCTTGCATTAAATACAGTGACACCTGATTTTTGGCAAAGACCAGCTGCACCTTTTAAATTCTGGGGCAGTGTTCTAGTACAGATTATGAACTTTTAACATCTGTTTACAACTGCTAAGGAAAGCATATGAAAATGTTATGATTCCACATGGGACAATCTGACACTACTACGGAGCAAGCCATCCATTTTCAGTGCCATTAGCGTAGTCTTATAAGCCAGAGTGACATGGGGGGGGGTGTTGAGTTCTATGCTTTGCTTTCTCAGGAAATGCATGGTGTCTGCATGACGTGCTTACTGAACTGAGAAAATTGATAGCAAGACAGGGAGGTAAAAAAGGAATATGTTTGAACACCAATACCATACGTTTGCATAGTGTGGAATAAGGGTTGCTGATTGGCACCTTCCCTATTTGCTAAGCTGTGCATTATCCATGTTCTTTATTTAGTATTTTCTTAATATCCATTCTTGTGTGTTAGTCTTCCTTGTATGTGGTAGAGAGGCATTAGTGAGAGAAAGGGAGGTTATCCAGTTCTCCATTAATGACACATTTGGGGTAAGCCCACAGATTCAAGATGCTGTGGTGAGCATCCCTGTCAGAAATGGCTAGGTAAGGGCAATGATTTGATAAAAGTAACCAAAAAGGAATTTGATCTATGGATCTCTTGTCGTGGGATTTATTTGAGAAAGACAAACAGATTTGCTGGAGCAGTCTTCGGTTATCTCATCAGGTTCTGAATTAGGAGCAGTGTTTTAATCCTAACACCTAGTCAGTGAATACAGCACTGGCTTAAACTTGTAATTCATAGGTTCATAGGTTCATAGGTTCATACTAGGCTATCTGCCCGAGGGCATTTACAAGCCTAGCCCATAGTTTTGTGGCTTACGCCACCCCTTTAGTATGGGGAACTATACCCATTATTTTGCTGTGCCTCTGTTGAGCAGTGACACTGAGGCAATCCCTGGGGTATATCTGCGATCTCCCATCCATTGGTCAAGATTTCTCTTGAACAAGGCCAGCGAGGTGCTCTGCCTCACATATATACCGGGATTTTATTCCACAGCATAGGGAGTCTTTGGGTGATGAATCTATCCCTCCAGCACGTCCTATTAATAGCCGTGTCGAGGTTTAAGTCTCCCGCCCTTGTGGCTCTGACGGATCTAGATTTTTTGAGGTGAAGCATATTCATCAAATCTGGGTTTGACATGGCCTTGTATGTTAGGCAAAGGTCACCTCTGAGCAAGCGGTAAGCGACTGAATAGAGCTGGAGTTCTTTCAGTCGGGCAGCATAGGACAGATGTTTGAGACCCTTTATCCTTTTGGTGAGGAACTTTTGTGGCCTCTCCAGCTGCTGCAAGTGTCGGGTCAGATACATTCCGAATGGGGCATTGTACTCCATCATTGGTCTGATGAGTGATGAGTATAGGGAGACTATGACCTCCCTTGATCTAGATGAGAATCCCTTCATGATAAGGTGGGCAATGTAGAAGGTCTTCCTAACTACTTTAGCTACATGGGTGTCGAATGACAGACTATCAACCTGGGTCCCCAGGTCCCTGATAACTTCTTCTGTGCTCAGTGGATTGCCACCTATTTGGTAGCTAGGGTAACCTTGTTTTTCCCGAAGGGTATGACTATGCATTTTTGGCATTTAACTTTAGGCCATGGCTCTGGCACCAGTTATCCGCTTCTGTGAGACCCTTCTGAAGGATATCTGTGTCAGATGTGTTTTCTACTATGGCCAGTTTGCAGTCATCTGCAAACTTTGTCAGCCATAACCCTCGTGTGTTTGCTTGTACCTGGGAAAAGTAGATGCCAAACAAGAGTGGGCCCAGGACTGAGCCCTGTGGTACACCACTTGTGACAGGCTTTGAGTCTGACATGGCGCCAGCAACTCTGACCCTGTGGGTTCTGTCACTCAGCCAGTTTGCAACCCATCTTGTGATGTATGGGTTAACATTTAAGCTGATGAGTTTTTCAATGATACCTGAGTGGGGTATTGTATCCAAGGCCTTCGCCAGATCGAGGTAGGCTGTATGGACTGCCTTTCCCTCATCAATGGCTTTGGTGACTGTTTCGAAAAAGTCAACCAAGTTTAGAAGGCATGATCTGCCTTTGACAAAGCCAAACTGGGATGGATCCAAAGTCTGCAAATTCCCTATGTCTTTATTTATGAGGTCCATTATGATCCTCTCCATGGCTTTGCAGATAAGGCTTGTCAAGCTAATGGGCCGGTAATTTCCAGGGTCGGTGGAGGCACCGCCTTTGTGACGTGGGACCACAGTTGCAGTGCGCCACTCCCTGGGTACGTATCCAGAGGTAAGACTATGATTAAACAGCTAGTTAGAGGTGAAGCATTAACTAGTCGTGTCCCTGATGATTGAAAAAATGCCCTAAGGGTAAAGTAGGAACCTAAAGTCATGCTGTGTCTCGTGTAATAGTATGGACCAGTTGCAGTAGGAACGAAGAATGTGACTTTCATGATATCCATGTAAGTAGAAAGTTGATGCAGAGGACTTAATGCTTCATTGTAGATCATTAGCTCCACTAATAATTTCTGTTATCTTGTTTTTGCTTGTGCATCTTAGGATGCTCTAAAGTGCTCTGTTGGTGCAAACTAATTTCATTTGCAATACCACTGAACTCTGAATTCATCTTTTTGTTCTCTTTGAATAGGTAATTACCGATTTTGACATGACAATAACACGTTTTGCTTACAATGGAGAAAAGTGCCCAACATCTTACAGTGAGTACAAGAATACATGTTGATTTTGTTTTTGATGTCTAATTTGTAGTCACTTACTTACATTTGATGTTTATTTCAGACATTATCGACACAAGTAAAATAATAAGTGAAGATTGTAAGAAAAAGGTAAGTTTTACATGGATTTTATGCACTTGTATTTTCAAGCATTGTATGCAGTTGGCAACTGGCTGCAAGTCACTTGGGTCCTATTACTTGCAGGTAGCAGTGCCGTTTGTGAAGTATTCAGTCTTGTTTAATTGCGTGTGTTTTTTTACTTCTGTTTGATATGTGTTATTTCTGTGTAGTTTGCATTTCTTGTTTGTAGTTTTCTATTTCCAGCTGAAACAACTGAAAAAAATATGCATATTTAACTTGCATTTCATACAGGTTGTAGTTTCACTGCTTAAGGACAGTAACATAAATGACCCTGTTTTGCCCCCTTTAGTTGTCAACCTCCGTGTTACTTTCTTTTAAGATACTGCTGATATCTACAGTCAGTCAAGGCAAAAAGTGAAGAAGTCGCACAGAAAATCCAAAAACAAACAAATACCCACAGATAAACTAGAGTCTTCACTGTGTAATGTCTTAAACCTCCTTTTGAAGAAGGAGCATGGGATTTATGCAAATGACCACTTAAGGAGTTTCAGGTGTTCATTTGTAAGGTTCCTGAATGCCCACTGACTTTTTACTTTAAGCTTATAATGATGTATTCTGGCCTCTAAAGCCAAACCCCACTAGTTGTAGGCATGACATGTTTTATCCCTTTTTATAAACTCATCAGTACAGCATAAGTAAATAGTTTGACCTTCTGGAGACTAAATAACTTTATGATCTCTACAGTTGGAAGGTATTTTCTAAAACCCTGAAGTCAGCATCCCAGCACAATATGTCGGACTTACTGCTAATACTTTAGCCTACCCAATATCCATCCTTGTAAAAGGATCTATCCTGGAATTGATGGTTCTACATTCTACTGTTGCATAAATGTGGAAACTTGTTTGACTTGTCCGTTCTGAGGCATTTTGTTATTCTGCCTTCCCTGTCCAGAATTTTGGAAAATTGTGTTCATATACACTTATGCCATTACCTGTTGTATTGTAAACTTCTCCATCTCCAAATTAGCACAGCTTTCATTCCAGTTATAGTAAAAGTACTGCTGTTTTCATCTTTCTAAATACTGCAAACCACAACAGAAATGAAAATAAATTGATATCCCCCGTTTTTGAACCCATCAAAAGCTTTCGGTACTGTTTTCCTTGGCAAACCTCTTGGACGTATTCTTGTTGAAGTTGAGATTAGGCTTTTATTCAAACTGATTTTAAAAATAAAATATCAAAAACATGCCCTGTTGTGTAGAGCCAAATCTTTTCTTAGAGATTGTGGCAGAAAAACGTGGATATCCAGCTTATCTACTTCCTACCTTCTTGTATGATTTTTCAAGATTACCACACCTACAGTTTGCTCAAAAAAAAAAAAAAAAAAACCAACTTTGAGCAATGTTGTAATAAAGTAGCAAAATTCACTGCTAACCTTCCATCCAGAGTCCATCACTGTGTGGCCATTAGGCTCTTTTACTTGGAAATACCCAATTCCCTTTCTAATCTCAATGAAGAGTAGCACATAAACCATTACTATTCAGACATGCCCATCTTAAAAAAAAAAAAAAAAAAAAAAAAAAAAAAAAACATAATTATTTTCCCAAATAAAGTCCTTCATTTCAAAGATAAATTCTCTTCATTAAATCATACCACACAGCTAGTGATGCTCTTTCTCAAAATATGTCTCCAAAATGTGGAATGACATTCCTTTTCCACTGAAACTCCCAGAAAGCCTTCAGAGTTTTAAAACTGTCCTCTAGCTACATCGGAAACATTTTATCTGTGTCTGTGCACACCATCACCCAGTTAAGTTCTTATCTGTTCTTGCTTCCTCTTCCATGTTTATACCTTAGTTCTTACTGTTCCAATTCCCCTATTCATTAATGCATGTGAAGTTGTAATGTAGTAGTCCTATTTTGTCTGTTAAGCTTTACATGGCTCGCTTCTTAAATTTGTTGTAGATCTGCAGATTTTCCCTTGAAATCATACAGTCCCACTCCTTTGCACTTTGAGCTGCCAGAATGTAAACCATCTCTACTAATGGTATTCGTCCTCTCTTTAAACCTTCTGATGTATCTAATTTCCACCAAATAGTTGTCCTCTGTTAGTAACACCTTCTGTTTTCTTAGTGTTTGCAGTGCAGCCTTAGTGTTTCTTATCTGTCTACCTCATCCAACTTCATGAGTCATCCTTACTCCCATGAATCAAGGATACTAGCATATTGCATCCTTGTTGCATTTATAAGGTATGTTTGACAAGTTATTTGTTTTACTTGACTTTATTTCCTTGCCTGTTGTGTACTTTTACATGGTGTATTTAGATGCATAGTACTAGAAAATATGTTTTGCATTCTTAGCTTATATCAGCTTGGTTGACAGTTACCTCGGCTTATTTGCTTAGATCTACACAGTCTGTTTTTTGTATAGTAATTTTGGGTGCATGTTTTCTTTCCTTATAAATTGTACAATGATATTTTGATCCATTTTTTGTTTTTGAATTTTTGCAGTTCTTTGCATTCTACATTTTTCCTGAAGCTTTTTCTCCGCAGGGCTTCACTGAAATATATAGTTGGACTTGCCGGTAAACAAAATGTAAATAAATACATTAAAAGTGGTCTTGCAAACCCCTTTCAGTCATGACCAGGGTCAAAGGCATAAGTAAGAGCAAACACTTAAATGCAAACTCTGGCTTAAAGTATAGGGTTGGACAAGACTGGTATTTTGCAAGCTGAATACAAATATATCATTCAGCATTTTCAGATGACCTGCTTAAAACTTTTTTTAGGGTTGAGGGGGAGCTGGAGCCTATCTCTGCACTTGGTGGCACAAATTAGGGAAAGTATTCTTGAAGAGGATATGAGTGTATGGGCACACATACCTTATACCCCTTTTGGTGACTGAAGGCAGAAATTGTATATTACATGTAACTGACCCCAACGAATTAACAGCTTTACAATGAAAAAAGTTTCCAATGCAGGTTCAGACAGGTCACCTTTTATACAGATTGTAAACAATAAGATTTATTAAGAATAATGGAGTATTCAGTACTGAATTCCATTGTGAATAGGCGGCTACACATAGGTTGTATTAAAAGTATGTGGGTGAAAAACAGCGTTAATAATTATGGCTTTGAGGGCGCCCTTGCTTGTATCAGTACTTGCTGATGGCTATTCAGTGGTAAGTTCTAACTGAAAATGTAATGGAGTAGTGTGAAAGAGAGCATCTTCTTTTACAGAGGCTTGATGGGGCAGAACAGTGTTAGGATGATTCAAGAAGAGACTGTGTCAGTACATTGAGTGGAAAGGGTCAGGTTGGGGCCTAACTAGCAGAAAAGCAACAGAACAAAAATTAGTCTGGATATAGGCCTACAATTGTCAGAAATGTCTAGATGTAAGAATGAGTGGTTACTAGTGTGTAGGAATGTTTGACCATAGCTAGTCTTCAGCATATTGGAGTGTTCAGCTGTCACCAAAAATCCCAGCAGAAACATAGTAAAGGTGTAGAAGCAGTATAAATGCTTTCATAGGTGTGTACTAGGCTAATGGAACTGGAGCCTTTACAAGCCTAGCCCAAAACAATTGCCCAGGCACCGTGCCATTTGATGTTAGTTCACAGTGTTGCTATCCAGTAGGGCAACTAGAGTGATCCTTGGAGTGAATTTTTTAACCAATCCACTCCAAGATTTCTCTTGAAGAGGGCCAGCGAGGTAAGCTCTGCTTGACATGAATGGGAAGCTTATTCCAGAGTATGGGCAGTCTTTGGGAGATGCACCTGTCCCTCCAGCATGTTCTGTTAATTGTGGTAATGATGTTGTGATCTCTGGAGTGTGTAGAGCAGGGGGATTGGGATTTCTTTAGGTGCAACATTTCAAGTAGGGCTGGGTTGGACATAGCTTTGTAAGTAAGACAGCTGAAGTTTCTTGAGTCTGTCCATGTAGGGTGTGTGTTTAAGGCCTAGGATCCTTTTTGTGCGGTACTTTTGTGGCCTCTCCAGCTGTTATAGGTGTGTGGTCAGGTACATGCCAAATGGGGCGATATCCCTCATTAGACCAATCATCGAATATGAGTAGAGAGGGATGATGACCTCTTTCTTCCTGGATGTGAAACTACTGGTTATAAGATGTGCCACGTAGAAGGACATGTTCTTCGTGTTTCACTGTTGCAGTCATCACATTTGGGTTATCTGCTTGCAGTAGCCCTCAGTCGGCCTGATTATCAAAGTCTTGGGTCCTGCGTCGGTTGCTGTCTCATTTTCCGTGACTTCCGGTAGTCAGGGGTATAAAGCATGCAGCCGACGCCATTACATCAGTCTTTCTTGCAATGCGGTGCCTGAAGCAGTTCACAAGTGCCGGTCGACCGACTCCTGAAATTTTCATTTTCTAGTTTCAGAACCGAAGTTTTCAACTAAAGCTAAGTACCCCATTGGGGAAACTTTTTCTTGCACTTAACCAATGTCACAAAGTCAATACTTGTATTTCTTGTGGAAAGCAACTACCTCATAAAGATTTTCATTCGTACTGTATTCCTTGCCTAGGCCCTGACCACGATGTACCTCGCTGTAGGTTTTGTGCCTTATTTAAACCACAAACTATTCGTCATCGGTACATTTTCGCTTTTGAATATTTTGGTACTCCTAGACATCCACATCCTGCCCCCCACCCCCAATTGGGGAAACGACCGTAAAAAAACTTCTCCAAAGCCAACTTCACACTTCTTAAGACAGAAGTGGCAAACTTCATGACACTCATGCAGATGGACAATAGCGGTACGACTGCTGAATCTTACACAAATGCACTTTACACGAGTGCATGGATCATGCTATCCCTAATAGAACCAAGATGCTATCCTCCAAAAAAAGGAAGCCAATCTGGTGGTCCTCTGCCATAAACAAACTCTACAACAGAAGAAAGAAACTGTTGCAAAAAAGAGTAAATTCCTATGACTGGAGGAACTCCCTGGTCAACCACAGTAAGAAGCTGAGATCCCTCATAAAATCCTCCAAATCTAGTTATGAAAACAAAATTGCCACTGACTCTCTAAAGACAACCACAAAGCATTCTATAGCTATGTCAAGAGTCTCAATGGCAACACTCAGATCTGCTCTGAGTTACAGCACAATGGCACTAAATATACAGAACAAACTGATATTGCCAACATCCTGGCAGATAGGTTCAGTGCTAACTTTACCCCCCTCTCACCCCCTAGAGGGCCCATCTCTATAACGGAAGAATGCAAAGTTCCTGTAATCATGGCTGCACAGGTAAACAACACACTCTCCAAAGCCAAGAACACAGCATCCATGGGACCTGACAATATCCCAGGCTGCGTTCTACATGTACTACAGAATGAACTGGCACCCTACCTAAGTACCATTTTCAATCATAGCCTCACCACAGGCTTTGTGCCCACTGAATGGCGCAGCACGACAGTTATCCCACTCCACAAAGGGGGAGCCACGATGGACCCCAGGAATTACCGCCCCATTAGCCTGATGAGCCTGGTCTGCAAGGCCATGGAACGTATCACCATGGAACTCATAAACAAAGACATTGGTAATCTCCAAACTCTGGACCCTACCCAGTTCGGATTTGTAAAAGGCAGATCATGTCTCCTAAACCTGATTGACTTCTTTTAAGCAGTCACCAAAGCCATAGATGAGGGTAAGGTGGTTCACACAGCTTCTCTAGATCTTACCAAGGCTTTTGACACCATCCCCCACTCTGGAATTATAGATAAGCTCACTAAACTAGGTATAAATCCCTATGTCACAAGATGGGTTGCCAACTGGCTCTTGGACAGAACCCTCACTGTGAAAGTAGCAGACTCCAAATCCGACTTCAGACCAGTGACAAGTGGAGTACCATAGGGTTCAGTCCTGGGTCCTCTCCTGTTGGGTATCTACTTCTCTGAAGTACAGGCTAACACAGTAGGTCTTTGGCTAACAAAGTTTGCAGATGACTGCAAACTAGGAGCCATAATCGAAACTGCTAACTATGTGGACATACTACAAAAGGGCCTCACTGAGACAGATGCCTGGTGTCAAAGCCATGGCCTGAAGCTCAATGCCAAAAAGTGTATTGTCATCCCCTTTGGTAAAAACTCTGTACCCATGAACTACCACATAGCTGGTAGTCTACTTAATACCGAAAATGTGATGAGACCTTGGGACACAGGTGTACAGTAGTCTCTCCTTTGATAATCACATCGCCACAGTGGTCAGGAAATCCTTCTACATGGCTCACATCGCAAAAGGTTTCTTTTCCAAAAAAAAGAGGTCTATTATTACCCTCCTACTCATCACTCATTAGACCCATTATACAATGCCCCTTTTGGTATGTACCTCAAAAGAGATCTACAACAACTGGGAAGGCCACAGAAATACCTCAGAGGATTACTGGCCTCAAACAGATGCCATACTCAGACAGTCTCAAAAAAACTCTAGCTTTACTCCGTCGCATATCGCCTACTCAGAGGCGATCTGTGCTTAACATACAAGGCTACGTCAAACCCAGAGCTGTTGGACATGCTCCACTTAAAGAAATCCCAATCCCTCCGAGCTACACGCTGTATGGACCTAAACCTTGTCACCACAATAAACAGAACATGCTGGAGGGATAGATTCCTGTCCCAGAGACTTCCCATACTCTGGAACAGACTTACCTATCTGTCAAACAGAGCTCCTCATTAGCACTCTTCAAGAAAAATCTTGATTGGGTGGGAAATGGGAAATTCACATCAGGGATCACTTCTGTGGCTCTGCTCGACAGGGGCACAGGAAAATAATTTTCTTGGGTGGCGAAACCCAGGGTACATTTTTGGCTGGGCTTATATAGGCCCTAGGGCCAATAGCCTAGTACCTGCCTATGAACCTAATTATCCAGCTATGTCTTTGGTAAGCCACCCTACTACTGACATTCTGAAAAAACGCAAAGATAAAGACGGAGAAAGGCTGCCTAGGTCCAAAGCTGCCGACGACACTTCTCCTAAGCTAGTCACCAATTCGCCGGTACTCAGTGAGGCGCTTTCATAGCCCCTGATACCCGCTACTTCAGATTCGCAGGCCCCTACTGAGACCCATTCAGAGTCTGGTATGCCGCGAAATGCTTCAACTATGGGACCTGTGAATGTCTCTACCTTGGATGGGTCTGGAGCCGCTGTGCAGGCACCGGCTTTTGAAGGTGTATTCAGGCCTACTGGCTTGCCTATTAAACAGACGTCATCTGCTAGGCCTAAAACTTGAACCATGCCTAGGAAACCGCCCAGACTGCATGGTCAAGCCTCTATGCCTAAAAAACAAATTATAAGAATGGCTGAAGACCTTATTACTTTAATCAGGGGAAGCCAACCTTCCCCCTCAGAGACCTCAGAATGAATTTGCTTATGATACTTCTGACCAGGATTCTGAAATTTCTGTCTCCTCTGACCAGGATTTAGCCTTATCTACCTTTTGAGGATTCTGATGCAAAGGACTCTATTCCCTCTGCTTCTCTCCCAGAGGATTTTTCTTTTGGTGAAACCTTACATAGTCTTAGGGAGCATTTTCACTGGAAAAGCCAGGATTACTCCGATTCTAAAAAGAGGCTTAGATTTCTTATTCCTGCCCCAACACAGGCCTATCCTTCCTGTGCTGGACATTGTTGACGATACCTTTTCAGAAACTAGCTTGGTCCCTGATGCTTTACCTTCTGTTCCTAGAAAACCTGATGGATATTACAGGGTTTAAAAATCCTACTGTGGATCCTGAGACCATTTCACAGGGACCCAAGGGCGTTAAGGCTATTACTACTAAAAGTCCTACCCCCTCTGATAAAGATTCCAGGGCCCTGGATAGATGGGGTAAGAAGGTATACACCTCTGCAACCCGTGGCCATCAGGGCCTTAAATTGCCAGTTTCATATGTTAAAGTATCAGCAGCATATTATTGGATTGCTTAAACAGAAAATGATGATTCCTGATTGTGCTGAAAATAAGGATTTACAAGATTTAATGCATTCTGATGAACAGGTTGGAAAACATACTTTTGCAGTGTGGTTTTGATTCACTAGAGGCATCTTTCAGGGCTGCTGTCACCGGGTCTATACTTAGAAGGCATACTTGGCTTAAGGAGCAATCTTTGCCAGATCATGTTAACACTAAATTGCTGGATGCTCCCTTAAATCAGGACTGCCTGTTTGGCGACAAAGCAGAAGTTGTTCTTAAAAAGATGGAGGAAAAAGATAAATCTATGAAAACTGTTAAAGATTTCTTACAAGTGCAATCTCCTAGATTTAGTAGGCATTGGCCCTGAAAATATTGGTCCTTTCCTGCCTCTTCCAGACCTTTTTGGATCAAACCCAGAACCAGTAGAACACCCGGGCATCAGTCCCAGGGTATGCACAGGACTAAGCAGTGGGGGGGGCTCCCACTTCCAAATCAGGGAATAGTAAGACTCCCCCCATATGTTAAGCTGTCTCAATGATTTAACTTTAAAACTTCCAAGTATTTCTGAACTGACTGCTCCTTTAGGGGGAAAGATTGCTCTGCAAGCAAAAAACTGGGAGCTCATTACCTGTGACAAATGGGTTTTAAACATGGCTTCCCAAGGATACAGATTTCACTTCCACACATTACCACCCCCAAACGGTTGGCCAAATCTACCCCCAGTCAATGGCCAGAGGCTCAAAAGCAAGTTTGCTCTCTCGCGCTCTCGCTCTTAAGATTAAAGGCTATACAGACTGTACCAGAAGAGGAAAAGGGACAAGGTTTCTACTCGAGAATTTTCCTGGTATCCAGAAAAGACAACTCTTGGCGTCCTATCCTGGACCTGTCTATCCTAAACACCTTTTTGGTGATTCCAAAATTCAAGATGCTAACTCTTCACCAGTTGTTTCCCATGATAGGCAGAGATGCCTGGTTGGCAACACTGGATTTACAGGAAGCATACCTGCACATTCCCAATCAGGGAATCTTGCAGAAAATACCTACGCTTCAAAGCAGGCTGCATGCACTATCAGTTCTCTGCACTGCTCTTGGGCAATACCCTGGGTGCAGTAGATAAGCCAATCTCCAGTCATTGCATTTTGCAGGCAAAGAAATATTCAGATATACCCATACCTGGACGATTGTTTAATTCAGGGGCAGAAAGCCAGGACATGCTTCTGAATCATTTGGCATTTGTACAAAAGGTGTTAACTTTTTGGGGTACACCATAAATGAAAAGAAATCACAGCTGGTACCCTGTCAACAGATTATATTCCTGGGAGCAAGCTTGAACACAAATTCCCAGATTGTTTCTCTGGTGTGAGGAAAGCAAATTCATTTGACAACTTACTTCAAACTAGTGGCCACAAAAACCCTGCTATCTGCAAGGCAAATACTGCAAGCCTTGGGGTTCATGGCCTCGTGCATTCTAGTAATTCCATATGCAAGACTGCATATGAGGAAACTACAATGGTATGTAAAAAGCCTATGGTGTCAACATTCTCTGAATCTAGAAGCAATGATTCCTATAATACCTTGCCTACGGTTAGAATTCCTTTGGTGGGCAGAGGCCTGCCACCAATACCATTCACTCTACCCCCTGCCGCCCCAACCCTAACAACAGATGCAGCAAACTATGCATGGGGGGCTCACCTGGCAGGGAAGTGCATTCAGGACAAATGGAACCCAAGTCAAATGCACCTGCATATCAATCGAAAATAAATGTTAGCTGTACAGAATGCTCTGACAGCCTTCAAGGATCACATTCTTCCAGGACAAGTAATGGTAAAGACGGACAACACCACTATTATGTGGTACACAAATGAGCAGGGGGGTACCCATTCTTACACCCTCCACAGACTAGCCATGGCTCTGTGGAACACAGCCTTGAGCTACTAAGTTCATCTACAGGCTCAGTTCCTGCCAGGAAAACTAAATACACTGGCATATGAACTAAGCAGAAATTTCCTGGACCCACACGAGTGGAAACTGGAACCAAAGATTTTCAGCATGTTGACCAACAAATGGGTGTTCCCAGATATAGACCTGTTTGCCTCCCCCCAGAACTAATAGTTGGACAAATTCTGCACATGGACTCCCCACAAACAAGCTTGGAAAGTGGATGCTTTGTCCTTCAGTTGGAAAAATCCACCTTTCCTCCTCTGCCTCTCCTTTCCAGAGTACTACTAAAGATCAAACTGGACAAACCAAGGATGATACTGATTGCACCAGACTGGCCACGCCAACACTGGTACCCCCTCTTGCGCGGTGTCACAGCTGGCCCCATGACACCTACCTCAGACCCCTACCCTGCTGTCTCAGCAGGAGAGCCAGATTCTGCACCCCCAGCTTCAAACCCTGAACCTGGCAGCCTGGCTAGTTACCTAAGCTCTCGGTTACCCAAGCTCTCGGTTAACAAGTGTTGGATGTCATTTTGAAGGCAAGGAGGCCTAGAACTAGAAAATCTTATGCAGAAAAATGAAAAAATTCTGTGCCTGGAACCAAACTCAAGGGATGGCCACAGCAGTGCTCAGTTTACCTCAGATTATTCAATACTTAACTGAGATTCTTCACAAGGGCCTTTTCTTTTCCTCCATCAAAATTCCCACCTCAGCCATTTCAGCTCATTACAACACAGAACCCACCCCTCTTTTCTCACCCACTGCTCAAGCAGTTCCTTAGAGGGGCCAAAAACTTAAGACCACCCAGGAGAGCCCCAACTCCCTCCTGGGACCTTAATTTTGTATTGGAAAAACTCACTCTTCCTCCTTTTGAGCCATCTCCAACTGCAGAGTTAAAATTCCTTTCTTGGAAAATGGCTTTCCTTTTAGCAATCACCTCGGCAAGAAGGGTATCTGAATTACAGGCCCTTATAGCAGTGGAGCCTTTCATCATCTTTCATGCAGACAGGGTGTCCCTCAGGATCAATCCCTCTTTCATGCCCAAGGTGGTATCCAGTGTGGCTCTTAATCAGTCCATTCATTTGCCAACCTTTTCTAATCCACAGAACAAAGAGGAACGGATGCTGCACTCAGATGTGTACAGACCACTTAGATTTTACTTGGACAGGACTAAACCTCAAAGGAAATCTGAACAACTGCTGGTAGCATTTGCTGCAGGGGCAGCGGGGAAGGCTATTTCAAAGCAAACAATTTCTAAATGGATAGGCTATTGCATTAATTTCTGCTATAAGCACCATGGAAAACGTATCCCACAGGGGATTAGACCCCATTCAACCAGGGCTGCATCTACCTGTACAGCCTTTCTCACAGGTGTCCCTACCAGAGTCATCCTAGAAGTTGTTACCTGGAATTCTATACATACTTTCACCAAGCATTACCATTTGCCAATTTTCTCTAAATCCAGTGCTGGCTTTGCCACTGCAGTCTTGCAGGGCCTTTATAGCTGGTCCTAATGCTATCTAAATTCCTCCTCCCATCTTTAGCTTTGGGAGTCTACCCAAATGTGAAGACTGCAACAGTGAAACATGAAGAACATAGTACAGTTGTGTACACTTAACCATAAATGTAGATGTTTGAGTGTATTCAGTGTTGCAGTCCTGGTTAACCTCATTCCAGCCCCCTAACTTATTTTTGCTATACCTCTATTCTCCTTTATTATACTTAAAAGCTTTTTGGTGTATTTGCTTTTTTGTTGGAGGTATAACTGTGTGTGTGTGAGTGTGTGTGTGTGTGTGTGTGTGTGTGTGTGTGTGTGTATATATATGTGTATATATATATATATATATATATATATATATATATATATATATATGTATATATATATATATATGTATATATATATATATATATATGTGTGTGTGTGTATGTGTGTGTGTGTGTGTATATATATATATATATATATATATATATATATGTGTGTGTGTGTGTGTGTGTGTGTGTATATATATATATATATATATATATATATATATATATATATATAACTTCCCATTAAGGGGGGCACCTGACATCTGGGGCAAGAAAAACTGATGTAATGGTGTCGGCTGCATGCTTTATACCCCCGACTACCTGACGTCACGGAAGATGAGACAGCAACCGACGCAAGACCCAAGACTTTGATAATCAGGCCGACTGATGACTACTGCAAGCAGATAATCCAAATGTGATAACTGCAACAGTGAATACACTCTAACATCTACATTTATGGTAAGTGTACATAACTGTACTTTTCTGACCACAGTGGCAATGTGGTGGTTGAAGATGAGGCTGTCGACCTGGGTGTCAAGATCTCTTATGGCCCCTTTAGAGTTCAGAGAGCTTCCATCAATGTGGTAATTTGTGGGAACCGAGTTTTTTTTTTTTTAAAGGGGGTGATGATGCATTTTTTGGCATTAAGCTTCAAGCTATAGTTCCGACACCAGTCATTGGTCTCAGAGGCCCTTTTGTAGGATGTCTGCATCACATGGGGAGTTGATAATGACTCTAGCTTGCAGTCGTCCGCTAACTTGGTCAGCCAGAGTCATGCGTTAGCCTGGACTTCTGAGAAGTAGATAAACAAGAGAGGGCCCAGGACCAAGCCCTGTGGGACTCCATTCATGACTGGTCGACAGTCTGACTTGGAATCTACGACTTTCACTCTGTGGGTCCTGTCAGCAAGCCAATTTGCAACCCACCTAGTGATGTAAGGATTGATGCCTAGTTTGGTGAGTTTATCACTGATGCCTGAGTGGGGAATGGTATCTGTAGCAGGCTATGACTTGTATCGCCGTCTTACCCAGTGTTAGTTGTACCTGAAGTATCTCTGATGCATTATGCTGGGCTACCAGTTTAGACGTGTGCGTATCCTTTAAGAATATTGAGACACCATCGCCATTGGAGCTTCCGGACGTATTCTGAGTCTGAAAGGTATGGAATGAGTTGTAGCCTGGGAGCGCAGGGGTGCTTTCTGCCTCTTTAAACTAGCTCTCCATTACAGCACAGATGTCGACTTTCTCCATTTTGAGGAGAGCTTTGAGCAAGTGAATCTTAAGATCTTCTAGCATTGAGCATCATGACCCTCAGATTGTATCTGTTTGTAGCTGTTACGGTGGAATTTTGGTCTTTGGAACACTGCCTAAAAAAGACACTGTAGGGTTGGCAAGAGCCTTAGCCAGTATCCGGAATCCCAGGTGTGACAGATGCAAGCCATCTCTGGCAAAGCATCGAGGTCTGCCGATCATGTTGTTCTAGACAGATTCTGGATCCCCTTAGAATGACACCAGACACTTGACCAGTTGTTGAAGTCCATCATTTTCTGCTCATACTGTGGTATCCTTCTGGGTGACTGTAGAGTACTGTTCAGGGCTAGGTTCATCCCTTTCTGGGCCAAATAATCCGAGAGTTCCATCACACCTCTTTTCATGTAGTCTAGGGAGGTACGTCTCAGGTCATTCACACCCACATGGACAGCGACTGAGTCATATTTGTACTAGTTGTGGAGTGACCCGAGTGCGTGTTATGTGGTGGATCCTGGCACCTGATAGACAACTGATTGTCACCTTCTCTTTGTTCAGCCGAGTGAGTGGGACAGTGTGCCTCGCAAATGAGTCTCCTATGATTAGTACATTCGGCAAAGTGTTTTGCCTTAAGGGCTTAGGTTGAGGGGCACACTGTGGTGGTGAGCTGTGTGTTCTGGGGTTGGTGTTTTGTTGTGGTGGTAGAGTGCATTTCGGTCTCTATTGTTATGGTAAAGTTTTATTGAGAGCCTCTGTGAAGGTGAGTGTATGGTTTGTGTTTCTGTGTGGGTTGTGATGGGTTGGTGTTTTGGAGGACTGTGTGTTCTATGTTGTGAGTTGTAAATGTTGAGCTTCTCCTCTTGACCAGCTAGTCTGACCTAGGTTGGAGCATGCACTGCTTCCAGTTTGGTGATATAAGTGCATCTCTCGTATGTATGATTGCTGGGAGATAAGAGGAGAGGGTTGTCTGTGTACATTAGACAGTTGCCACACTCTCTCAGAATGTCCAAATGACACCAAAATTGGATCTGCAGAGGTTAAATAACACTTAGAATTTAAACAAACTAAAAACAGCAGTAATAAATGTAGCAGAGAAGATGCAGTTGAACACTTTTAGAGAACAAATAGCAGAAAAACCCAGATGAAGTAATTGAGTTGGAGGAGGAAACACAAATATTGTTCAAGCAGCTGAATATTTTTTTTTTTTTTTGAAGTGGAAAGGGAGAAAGGAAGAGCAGATGATGTTTCAAGGTTAAGAAACTAAGGGAGTTGGCCTTCTGAAATGTTTTCGCTATATTGGGTAGAATGAGCTAATGACACCAGACTGGGAGGAGTGTCCCAGATCAGATTTACAGTAGGGGCAGGCAACTGCAAAGCCACCAAGTATAAGAACAAGACACCAATCAGAAGGGAGGGTGGGAAACTATGCTACAGCTGCTAGCTACACAATTTTTGGCAGAAAACACTACAGAAATGTTTATCAGAGCAGAAAAAAAAACATCAGTGAACCACTAAATTAAAGTTTTAAACAGATAAAGGAGCAAGGAGACTCTAGAGAATTCTTTTAACTGCAAACACAAGGAGACTCTAGAGAATTATTTTAACTGCAAACAAATCAGTTATATGATGCATTCCTTGGCAGAAAATCAGAACAAACAAGCAAGCAGATGCTATGGAGAAAATTTCCAGTTAATACATTTCGCACAGTGAAACTAGCTAAAAAAGCTTTACAAACAGTGTGACAGTAACAAACATGATTTGGCAGGCCCTGGGCAGACAATTTTAGTACAACCGTGCAGATTAGTTTATAGCAATAAAAACAGTTAAAAGTATGCAGCAGGCAAAAGTGCTATAAGCGGCTAAAATAAGCAATCACAAGTTTAAAAAAAAAAAAAAAATTTAAACTACGATACCGATGGTTATATATCACATATCAGAGTTGTGGTCAGTGCCCCTCCTTCACTCAGCTCAGTATATCATAAAATGCCAATAGCAAATACCCGAGGTGGAACAATATTTGCAGCAGTCAGAGTTGCAGATGTCACAGACCAGTAATCAAAAATAAAAACATAGTTTATTATAAATATATACTCATGGTCTGATGAAGCTTTACAGTGAAAGCTCTAATCCTGTTTTGTAATTGTATTCATTTCTTGCATTTAAACTCCTTAGCTTCTTTTTCCATTACCAAATTCTCTCATTAGGAGGTAAGTCTACAGCTAATTAATCATGAAAAGTCTGAGCATTGAGCTCTGAATGACATTTCCAAGATCTTTTATTTTCATGCATCTGCAAAGTTACTGTTTGGAGATGGGACAGTCTACCAGTGCAAATGATTGAGAAGTCTGAATGAAACCTAGAAGGTACAGTGCAATTATAATTTTTTATATTTTCACTCATTCAGCAATTCGGTGAAAATGAAGTTTCAAAATATGGGAAGTGAATATGTTATGTAGGTAGTTTACTATTTAGTAGCCTTGGCACTTTTAATGCACTTGTACAATCTTAAAGTAGCAAGTGCATTTTTTCTTAAATATTAGTCTTTACTGAAAGCATGCAAGATGGTTTTCACAACGGGGGTTGGGGAGATGAAGATGGTAAAGGAAAAGTGATCACATGCATTTTAATCATAAGATTTTTCGAACTGGTGAAAAAGAAAAAAAGAAAAAAAAAATGTTTAGAATAGGTGATGTCTGTGTGTGCAGCCATTGGTTTGGGGAAATTGCTAGTATCTGTAGGTTAAACTTTTTTTTAATGTACATAGTTTTATGTATTGGTAATTTGAAAGGGGACGAGTGGTTTGAAGAGTTTTGCTTTCACTGAAACAAAAAATCTTAATGTGAAATAGGTTCCAGTGGAGATGAGAAGATGCACCTATAAGAGAGATCAGCCAGCCAAATGTTTTTTGTGTCTGTGTGTGCGTGCACATGCATATGAATATAGGTGAATATTTTAGCAATATACACTCAAAAGAACTGTCCTGTATAGTAAACAGGAGTAATATCTTCACCATCAACCCCCCCTTTTTTTTTCTTTACCATTTTTCTATATGGAGTTGGTGTGTTGTCAAAATGTCACCATCTCTCTTGATTTAGTGCCTCTCTCCTACTTTTTTCAGCAATCATGCATGACCATCTCTGTCTTATCTCACACAATGCTGGGTGTCTTTGTCCATCCAATAGTGTGCATCCTACCAACCATCTTGGACAGTTCATCTCCATCATCTCTGGCTTCCTCAACTGCTCTGCCTTTGTTGCGCATGTTTCTGTGTCGTACTCTTACAGTAATAATGGCTGCACCAGTTTTGTACTCCTGTTTGGCTTCTTTGGCAGTCTTGTGCCATACATTACCCCTGACATCTTTTCCAGTTCGCTGCTGGCCCTCTAATTCTAGCTTTGACTGCTTCATTCAGACTTCTGTTCACCTCGAGCAACCCTCCCATATACTTGAAGCTGTTGATCTAATTCTCTCTGAATTCTCAGCTTCTTCTGTTTGTTTTCCCCATTTGCTGCCATAGCAACTCTTTATCTGCACTCCTTTTCATTCCATGTGTCATCAGTTTTGCATTCCATTCCCCAGTCCTTTGTTCAAGTTCTTGCTCAGTGTCTGCTAATGCCATATCTTCTGCATGCAGCAACTTTTTTGATATGGTATCTTCAACATGTTTAATGATGTCCATTACAAGTATGAATAGCAATATCTCTAGCTGCTTTTTTACTGTCTCAATGCAAGCATCAGGTCAGTTGCATTGCATTCAGATCTGAATCTGAACTGCTCTTCTCTCATTTTCCTTTCTACTACTCTGCATATTATCATTCTCCCTGTCCAGCACTTTCATGCAGTTATGCAAAAGTTTTTTATGCCACTATATTGCCCACAGTTATGAATGTCCCTTGTTCTTGAACACTGGTACTAGTATGCTTATTCTTCAGTTATCTTGAATACACTTTTCTCTCTCTGGTGCTATGTGTACCCTAAGGACCCATTTCTCTACGATCTTACCCAGCCTCTTGATCATATCTGCTGTGATCTCATTTGAGCCTGTTGCTTTCCCTGATTTAATTTTCCTTAGTTCTGTTCATTCTTCTGTGGCAGGCTTCTCCTTCTCTTTCATTGTAGGCTGTGTCTGGGACTGTATAGCTTCTGTGGTGTTTTCTTCATTCACAAGGTAATGGAAGTTGTCTTTCCATCTACCCTTGATGTGCTGTGGACGTGAGCAGGCTGTTGCTGGTATTTCTTATGAAGTGTGTTCTTCATCTTTCTGTCTTTGCCTTGCAACCTGTTAGTTTCTTTGTGACCTCTACCACATCCCTTACCATAAATTGGGAGAGTGCCCCTGTTATCTTCCTCTTTGCTATTGCCACTCTTCTCTTAGCCCGTTTGTTATCCAGCCATTATTCCTGCATAGACTGGTCTGTCCTTTCTATCTTACACTCTTTCTTTCATGTGATGATTTCCTGGATTTCTCCATTCAACCACCAGCATTCCTTATGTACTTAGCTTTGATATGTAGCTGTGATATATCTTTTTTGTATATTCCTTACACATTGCTGTTTTAAGGTGCTGGCATTCTTCTTCAGCTCTATTTTCTCTTCTTCCTGAGATGCTAGGGCTCCAAGATAATTTCTTGGACTCTTGTGCTTTCTGTCCAGTCAGCTTCCAGGTCTTCAGCCTAGTCTCTGACCACCAGAGCCTTTGCTAATCACTACTTGCATATGATTGTGGCAACTACTGATTTATGCTCTGGGCTGACTGTTTCATGGGAATGACTTTGCTATCACTGATTCTACCCCAGTGCTCTTTCCATATCGGGATAAAAGTATACCGGAGTTGCATATTGGCCACTCTTGTATGTGATTTTGTCACTGTTTCTCTTGCTGAATCATGTGTTGGCCACCATCAAACCATTTACCAGCCATAAATCTAGAGTAGCCTCTCCTTTATTCCTGTTCCAAACGTGTGGGCTCTGGCATTCCTCATATCCTGTTCTGTCTGCCCTGATGTGCATTTAGTGTACATATTATCTATTTCCCACTTTTTCTACATGTCTTTCTTTTGATGATTTCCTGGAACATAATCTCCTGCAAATGCTGTGAGGCATATGCCAAGATTATCAGTAGTGCCCAAATCTTACAATGGTCTTTCCTAGGAGTCTGTCATTAATTCTGATGACATCCCTTACACTCATCTGAAGCTTCTCCCTCTCCCCAATTCCCACACCTTTTCTAATCCGTCCTTCTCCTGAGTAGTAGAGTCTGCATCCCAAGCCAAGTGACTTTGCTGCAGTGCCCTTCCGTCTTGTCTCTTGGATACAGAAGATGTCCATCCTCCTCATCACCATCATGTCATCCACTTCCAAGCTGCGCCCTGTTAATGAACCTACTTGAGTGCAGTAATCTTTTTTCATGTTTGTCAAGTTGATTGGTTTTATATCCTGTTTTCACTCAGAGCTGTCCCAGGTAACCCAAGCTGAGCAAATGGACACTGGATGGCCAGTAGCTAATTGATTCAGGGTTACTGCGCTTTATGGTGGCACACACTGGTTAATAGAGGCATGTAGACCACTCCCACCATCATAATGTGTCCCTGGCATAGTTTGAAATAGGCCAGGTTCTCAACCCACTTACCACCGGCAAATGCCCATGCCCATTTTTGGCAGTGTTAGTTAATATGATCAGTTTGCCTGGAGCCAATTCTTTACACCATCAATGGGCTAGCACTGCCATGACATGCAGTCTGTGATCTGTGTTCTGTCTGGAGTGTACTGCACATCCCAGTTGAAGCTTAAAGCAGTTGGTCTGTACAGCTCCACCCCCCCCAGGGCATCATTTGGAGTCTGCAGCTGCCCACAACTCCGTTCTTGGATGAGTTTGAGTTGGAAGCACTTTGCATGTTCTCCCTGTCTCTCTCTGGTGTTCCCCTCCACCTCCTCTAAAACATGCTAAGTACATTCAGGCATTGGACTGAGGTCAGGATAAAACCTTGTACCTTGAGCATGGGAGACGAAGACCTTAAGCATTATGTCAACTGAGCAACATGGAATATGATTAGTCTTACTAGCATAGGAAAAAAAGCAACCAATATTGAATTATATTGTGACGTGTTGGGAGCCAATAACAAAGTTATAGAAGACAAATTTGGATAGAAATGAACATGTAAATTTGGCAAAGAGAGGATTTCAGGCTGGACATTCAGCAGAATATTTGGATCAAGGGGGAAAAAAGGGAGTAGTAATACTGATTGCTAGTGGACTTCAGTAATGAAGGGGGGGGGGAGACTGGTGGTAGTAGTATTGGCAGGAGAGGAGGATTGCAACGGTATGTCTTAATATTCCACCTAAAACTGCTATTGTGGAGCTTAATAGAATTTTGGGAGAAATGATCAGCTTGGGTGGAAAAAAGTTAAAGTATTGCAAAATATTGAGAACCTCGTAGAACAAGAAGAGGGTTAACTGCAAGGTGTTAAAGGAAAAAGTAAGGGAGTATTTGGATAATGTTAGTATTGGAGTTTTGCTGTTAAGCAAGTATTTATGATGACTCCAGAGTGAAAAAAATAAAAGTGCAAACGTTCAAAGAATTAGGCACACAAAGTGTAAAGGATTGTTGCAAACTTAAGGAACTCATGACAAGAAAAATATCCAGAGATCCTGTAGAGGTATTGGAGAGATTTCAGAAATTATATGCAAGTTAGTATGAAGTGGTAGAATGGGGAAACCAAGAAAAGACATGCATGGAATTAGTCATGGAAGATTTAAGTATGCAAAGGTTAGAGGAAGAGGAGGCTCAACAATTTAATAGCTAAAATAGGAAGAGATGAGTTACAAATGTCTAATCAATCGATATGAATACCATATGTTTTTGGAGACCTGAAGTTGAGAGGAAAGAAAGTGATAAAGATTTGGAAGTTTTTGTTTAACA
The DNA here is from genome assembly GCF_019279795.1 of Protopterus annectens. NCBI lineage: Eukaryota > Metazoa > Chordata > Ceratodontiformes > Protopteridae > Protopterus > Protopterus annectens. The sequence goes on from NC_056747.1 coordinate 975,834,173, forward strand.
GCATTAAAATGATGGTGTGGGGGTACTAGCATCTTGGAAGGAAGCTATGGTGGTTGTGTAGGAAGCTATGGTGGTTGTGTTATCAACAGACAGTTAAGACATTGTCAGTCTGTCTGTTGATATACTGTAAAAACACTTTAAAACCGTTTCATATGCACCAGTTTCAATTTTAAATCATGATTAGAAAGTATTTGTCTGTACTAGCTAAGAGAATGGCAAAGGTGCTGCTAAAATTGATAGATATGGGTCCGTGTAATTTTTGTGGAAAGGAGGCAAACATTTGACAGTGTTGACAACAATGATAATCCAGAAAGAAGCAAAGGTAAGACAATACCACAGTTGTTAATGTGTCTTGATGCAGATAAGTGTTCAGTAGAGTTAGCTGGGATTTTCTAGGTAGGCTAATGTAAGCATTGAAAAATAGGATTAATTAGGAGGATGTATGTGTATTAAGAATGAAATTAGGAGGGTTCATCTGTGACAAACTGTGTTTGTACAGCAGAACCCTGTTTCCTCTCTTATTTGCAGATGATATTTTGTACTTGATAAATCCAGAAAAGGGCATTTAGGTGTTTCACAAAATTTTCAGACAGCTTCAAGTCTTTTGGAGATATAAAATTAGTAATGGTAAAGCAAAGGCTTTGGTTAAAAACTGTGTACCCACATTAATTATTTCAGCAGTACCAGTGGTTATGGGGACATAATATAATAGGTTCATAGGTTCATACTAGGCTATCTGCCCGAGGGCATTTACAAGCCTAGCCCATAGTTTTGTGGCTTACGCCACCCCTTTAGTATGGGGAACTATACCCATTATTTTGCTGTGCCTCTGTTGAGCAGTGACACTGAGGTAATCCCTGGGGTATATCTGCGATCTCCCATCCATTGGTCAAGATTTCTCTTGAACAAGGCCAGCGAGGTGCTCTGCCTCACATATACCGGGATTTTATTCCACAGCATAGGGAGTCTTTGGGTGATGAATCTATCCCTCCAGCACGTCCTATTAATAGCCGTGTCGAGGTTTAAGTCTCCCGCCCTTGTGGCTCTGACGGATCTAGATTTTTGAGGTGAAGCATATTCATCAAATCTGGGTTTGACATGGCCTTGTATGTTAGGCAAAGGTCACCTCTGAGCAAGCGGTAACGACTGAATAGAGCTGGAGTTCTTTCAGTCGGGCAGCATAGGACAGATGTTTGAGACCCTTTATCCTTTTGGTGAGGAACTTTTGTGGCCTCTCCAGCTGCTGCAAGTGTCGGGTCAGATACATTCGAATGGGGCATTGTACTCCATCATTGGTCTGATGAGTGATGAGTATAGGGAGACTATGACCTCCCTTGATCTAGATGAGAATCCCTTCATGATAAGGTGGGCAATGTAGAAGGTCTTCCTAACTACTTTAGCTACATGGGTGTCGAATGACAGACTACTATCAACCTGGGTCCCCAGGTCCCTGATAACTTCTTCTGTACTCAGTGGATTGCCACCTATTTGGTAGCTAGGGGTAACCTTGTTTTTCCCGAAGGGTATGACTATGCATTTTTGGCATTTAACTTTAGGCCATGGCTCTGGCACCAGTTATCCATTTCTGTGAGACCCTTCTGAAGGATATCTGTGTCAGATGTGTTTTCTACTATGGCGCCCAGTTTGCAGTCATCTGCAAACTTTGTCAGCCATAACCCTCCTGTGTTTGCTTGTACTTCGGAAAAGTAGATGCCAAACAAGAGTGGGCCCAGGACTGAGCCCTGTGGTACACCACTTGTGACAGGCTTTGAGTCTGACATGGCGCCAGCAACTCTGATCCTGTGGGTTCTGTCACTCAGCCAGTTTGCAACCCATCTTGTGATGTATGGGTTAACATTTAAGCTGATGAGTTTTTCAATGATACCCGAGTGGGGTATTGTATCAAAGGCCTTCGCCAGATCGAGCGAGGTAGGCTGTATGGACTGCCTTTCCCTCATCAATGGCTTTGGTGACTGTTTCGAAAAAGTCAACCAAGTTTAGAAGGCATGATCTGCCTTTGACAAAGCCAAACTGGGATGGATCCAAAGTCTGCAAATTCCCTATGTCTTTATTTATGAGGTCCATTATGATCCTCTCCATGGCTTTGCAGGTAAGGCTTGTCAAGCTAATGGGCCGGTAATTTCCAGGGTCGGTGGAGGCACCGCCTTTGTGAAGTGGGACCACAGTTGCAGTGCGCCACTCCCTGGGTACGTATCCAGAGGTAAGACTATGATTAAGTATTTAGGTACATGGATTAAAAAGGATCCCCCCTCTCCCCGAAAATTTTTTTTACTAGGAACAGAGCAGAATTGTTGAATGTTGTAAAGGTGATAAAAGAACCATAGGTGGAATCTTTTGAAAAGGGAAGGTGTAGACTTCATAGAAGTAAATGGAATATGTGGGAACAATTCTAACATAGTAATGTTCAGGAGGGGTGATCCTTAAGGGAAAGCAGGACTTCATCTATGTAATGTTTATTTGAATAAGGCAGAGGTCATATTTGTATAATGTGTGCAAAGGGGAAAACATTTGTACTAGTTTTTTTCTGTTCTATATTGAGTTTATGCTCCTGTCACTGTGAAATGTGTGGTGTTTAATAAATGTTAAAAAAAATATATATATTATGTTATTGCAACTAAGGGTATGTGGGAAGAGATGAAACTAAAGCTAATACAACAGTTGAGAAACTGGAATCTCTTTATTTTGGATATGGATAGGAAAATATAAGCAGTGAATTTTGTCCTTTTACTTTTATAATTCCTTTAGTTTTGTATATAGGTAAGGTATATTTTTGTGAACCAGAGGAGAAATTGTGGATGGTAATTAAGCAGGTGAATAAATTTGTTTGGGAGGGGGAAAAGGGCAAGAGTATTGATTCTCCCCATAGAAAATGTTGGTTTAGGATTACCTGATTTGACGGGATACTGTAGTCCTATTCAGTTGTGGCTCATATACATAATAAAAGCAGAAAATTATAAATCGAAGTGGAAAGGATGATGAGGAAATGTGGAGGGGAGTTCTAAAAAATAAGTTGAGAGTAGGATTTTAGATGCACATTTTAAGGAGAATAGCATCCGTACACAATATTATGTTCTTTAATAACTAGTAGAAAGCGCTAAGCCAACACTGGAATGGACAAAGGAGACCACAGGATGACTAGAAATAGGGAATATATAACTATTTCTTAATATACCAGGGAATATATAAAATAAACCAGTAAGTCCAACAACACGGATAAAGTTCACCAACTGCCGAAAAAACACTTTATTGCAAGAACTCCAAACAACGTCAACAATATAAAATAAGCAAGGGGAATGGAATTCACTGGAGAAAATTTAGCAAAGGAAACAAGGTAATGGGATCAAATATAACTTTCCCCTCTTTAGTTGAGGCCTAGCAGAAGTTTGGACTACTGCCTTTCATATCAGGGACAGATAACAGAGAAAGGGACATGGGAGTACTAAGTGACAGACCAGCTCTGGTACAGTTTCTAGTTGAATCCAGAGTAGTAGTAGTTGTTAAAGGGATAATTAGTAGAGCACACAAAGTATTGCATGGTAACTCTAAGAATGAATCGGAGGAGGTTAGAAAAGATTGGGAAAAGACACGGTGTAATATATAAATGAGCAATGGGACAGCATCTGTAGGAATCTTGAGAATGAAAGAAAGTCCAGAAAGTTTAGGGGGTTTGCTTGGAAATGCTTGCATATGTATTTTTATACCCCAACCAAAATTCAGAGACTTCGGCAGATTTTTTCCTTAGGTAGATAGGAAATGCTGTTGTTTGGGAGTGAGAGAGAGGTAATTGGGAACATGATTTATTTTTTCTTTGAATTTAACAAGTTGGCAGATTTTAATAATTCCCTGCAAAATACTTTGTGAACAAGTTTTTTGGAGAAAATTATTGCAACTAAGGAAATGATCCCCTTGAGCTAGAACACGTGATCTCATTTGCCTAGGCGTAGTAAGGCCTTAGTAAGTTTAATGCTGTTGGCTACCAAATAAAAAAGCAATTATTAGAAAATAGATATCCGTATAAAAATGTAATTAAAGTTCCAAATATTATAACGGGAATAAAAGAACTTGATGTGGGATCTAGTAAAGGGAATGAGCCAATTACATAGAAATAAATGGAATTTATGGGAAGAATGCATGAAAGAAATGCTCAGGAGGATAAGGAGTGAGGTTTAAGGGAAGGCTGGAATTGAGCAATTTATGTAATGCTGGAGTGAATGATATATATAGGGGTGTGTGTGTGTGTGTGTGTGTATGTGTGTATATGTGTGTGTGTGTGTGTGTGTGTGTGTGTGTGTGTGTGTGTATATATATATATATATATATATATATATATATATATATATATATATATATATATAGAGTTATTTAGATTTGTTTACTGGGGTAGTGCACTTATCAGTATTGACTAGTTTCAGGCTCAGCCCTTGTAAATCTAGGCATATACTGCATGGAAATAGAAATAAAAAAAAGATTTGTTTTCTAGTAATGTATGTGTACTATGTTTAAATTATAAAGATATTAAAAAAAAAACAAAACAAAACAAAAAAACAAATCCTATGTGAAACGTTCAGAAAAAAGGCACCAAAAAGGGGTGAGGTGATCTGTGGTATGCCTAAAATAATTATTTGACAGTTAACTTTTGCTATTTTCTGTATTTGGAAAACAGTTACTTTTGTTGTTTTGGGTTAATCCTACCATTCCCCTAAAAAAGCCATAAGCAATCTGAAGTGATATTCAGACTGAAAATAGTAACTTGTTCAGGACACTGGTGGTATTCAACAGTGAGATTCGGGATGTAACGGAAAAGTAGAGTGAGGAGGTTTGAAATAAATACTGAAGTGTTTAAATACCCCTCTTCTCCTTTTTGTGCCATGTGATGAGACCTTGGTTTAACATTTCATTCAAAGGATGACATTTCATGAGTTCAGTAACCCCCAATGTTGCACTGCATTGTCAGTATGGAAATATAAATCCTAGAGTCTTCTGTGGGAAAAGAAGCCACATCCTTCTGATTTCCTCAACATTGGATAAAAGGGTGCTATGTGCTGAGCTTCCGAAGTTATCACTTTGGCATTTTATACCCTGGATGACTGAATAAAGGATTGAACTATAGGAGATGGGATGTGTAGGGTACCTGCCTGATTTTTTTAATAATTTAAGTAATAACTTTGTGTTTTTTTTAATAATTTAAGTAATAACTTTGTGTTTGTCTTTTATATTGGGGATTAGAGTGTATTTTATTGAGTTCGGTGTTGTAGCTATCAGTTTACTCACAGTGGTAAGGAGAGAGTTACAATTTCCATCTATGGTCGTAGTTTTGATATCCATGTAAACCTACAGCCTGCATAACAAGGTTTTCTGGTCTTCATTTGTTAAATAAAACGGTTGTGTTGGTGGAATGATCCTCACAGTGCTTGTTATAGAAGAAGCTGTAAAGGCCAATACTTTCAGTTGTGTTATTGAGAGAATAAATTACTTTAAAACATTAATGCTGTTCTTAACATAAGCAGGAGGGGTTATAATGGGGTAAGGTTACTCTACTGCTGTAGAAATCAAAAGTGGTTATGAAGTCTGACATTCGCTATGTGAGCAGTGCAGATATGGTGGTGACTTGCTGCTGTTATTGCTTGTAAAATTTTCTTGTGTGATTTTTGTCAGCAGAGATCAGATGTCAGCTTTTTATTTGCAGACCATGTTTGCCCACTAGGCCTAAGGCCTGATTTTGCTGGTGACATGAGGAAATGACTGGAGATGACTTATCCAGAACACTGAGCAAGTCCCCTAACAGTTTTTGGTAAATGCTATAGGGTCTTGAGCATCCATCTGAGCTTCTACCAACTTAGCCTGATTGGACTTTGGGTTAATTTCTTACCTTTAAGACAGCACTCTGAATGCAGCCATTCCTTCATGTTACATTTTGATGTCAATATTGGAACATGAATCAGGACACCTCATCTGTGTGTAGAGTCCACTGCCTTCTGACTTTCATGACATTAAAGGCAGGGCTGTTATCTGCTGATGCACTAAGACCATGGTATGTGTACGTTATCTGTGAAGTTTACACCCCCTGTGTAGAGGTGCCTCAAGTGATTTCTGGAATTTAGTTTTGTTGGATGCTTTTGAAATCATGAGATATTTGTTCCAGCTTTTAGCAGAAACAGTAGCAGATGTGTCTGTAAACTGTGTGCTTTGCATAATATGTTTGGGCAGAAGATCTTTTTATGACAGCCATTCCAATGGACAGTATCCTGTCTGTTGTGTCAGATTGATCTTATAGCTAAGATTACTATAGCAATAACCCACGCCTGGGTGTGGGTAATGCTGGATTTACCCACGGTTGGCGTGGTTCGCCCTCGGGACCAAACAAAGCCAACCGTGGGTAAATCCAGCATTACCCACACCCAGGCGTGGGTTATTATTATACAATGACATTATTTAAGAAAAGAAATAATTACTTTTTTTAAATAATGGCATTGTATAATGCCTGTTTACTGCCCTTCCGCAGCTGTCTGGTATTCTGCGGCAGTTCTGATGTGCTGCGCACCTGCGCAGTACATCAGAGCTGTGGGCAAAAGCAACGGAGAACGCAAGATCTCCGTTGCTTTTTTTTTACTGTTTCGCTATGTTAAATGGGTTTAACATAGCGAGACAGCTTTAAAATAAGCAACGGATATCTCCGTTGCTTATTTTAAAGCTGTATCGCTATGTTAAACCCATTTAATATAGCGAGACAGCTTTAAAAAAAAGCAACGGAGATCGCAAGATCTCCGTTGCTTTTTACACACTGTGTCACTATGTTAAAGGAGTTTAACATAGCGAGACAGCTTTAAAACAAGCAACGGAGATCTCCGTTGCTTTTTTTAAACCTGTGTCGCTATGTTAAACTCTTTTAACATAGCGAGACAGTGTTCTATACTAACGGAAAAAGTCCGGGTGACCGGACCTTTTTCTGTTAGTATATTGAGGGATTTACAACGGGCACGCTGGTTGGGCTGGCCAATCAGCGTGCACATTTTAGGGGAGGCATTGTATAATAAAGATTTTAATTGTATGCAGATTACAAGAGTGGACTGTTGTTGCTCAACTATGTTGTAGCCAGACTTCCCATTTAAATGTGTACCAGTTTAAGTGATCAGGATTTTGAAAATGAATAGTCAAGTGCTGCTTTATTTTGGCTGTTGATTTAAGTCCATATAAACCATTTGAAAAATGTATGTGGTACGTTCCAGAGATATTTTAAAGAATCTTTATAATGTATTGCTCTTGCTATATCATCTGCAAACAGCACAGTGGTGTTAGAGATTTGAAGGTGTATTGAATGCATTTAAATACAGTACATTCCTGAGTCAGTGAACTAGAGGATGCTCATTGTGTTTCACTGTTTTAGTAATAACTCCTTGAAATTTGCTGCTATGGAAGTCCTTGGGTGGCACAAATACCAGAGACCTTTCCCCTACTCCTGATCTGGTAGATGCCTTTCCCTCTGACATTGAGGTATAAGTGTTGGTGCCAAATGGTCAGTCCATTCTTGCTATCAGAACCAGATTATAACCTTTGTGTTGTCAGTCAGTACAGAGCCAGACTAAGTATGCAGTAGGCTTAGTACCCCATTGAGGAACAATTTTTCTTAATCATCATTAAAATTGTTAGATGTCAGTGGCCAAGACTATTTACCTAGAATGTGGGAAACAAACCCCCATCGGGATTCGCACATGTACTTTTTTGTTACCTGAGCTCAGTGTTCCTAACTTCCCCCAGTGTGCTCATTTCAATCACTGGAAAAGTTTATAGAGAAGGAGAGGGAGCAGATTCCAAGATGGCCACCAGCTAGGAAGCACACTTCTCAGTCATCTCCTGACAAAAATCTACAATAACATAATCTGAGTATCTGCTTGTAAAAATTATAAAGAATTTTATTTACTTATCTGCAAGATCAACATGCGCTAATTGGGGATTCTCTGCAAGCAGTTCAGGCCTCGGCTGTAAACCACAGGAAGCTACATAAAGAAATAAACTTTTGATAAATATAGAACCATGGGCTCAATGGAAGCTTAAACATCAAAAACAAGATTTTTTACAAATGAACTTGCCAGAGAAAAGTTTGTACAAAGAGACAAAAAACTGTGCAAAACAGCAAACTGACTTGCAAAAATAGACCGCCAAAATGAAGTCGAAACAGCCCCTGTTTATGGAAGAACTCAAGACAGCTTTAACGCCCTTGCAAGAAGAAATGCACTCCTTTTCTACAAAGCTAAATGCTTTTGGAAGCAATATAGATCAAATACTAGGTAGACTGGAGAAAAATGAAGAGAAAGCTGTAGAGAATGAAATAAAAATAGAAGAGATCCGGAGAAGAACTAATTCCACAGAAAAAACAGTGTCTGAAACCCATCAAAAAATAATAAACTTGGCTAGATAAAGACGCAACAATTTGCTCATTAGGGGTATCCCTGAAACCTATGAACAAGTTTCTTTACAAAATGCAATAAAATAAATCCTTGAGCTACTCTTGGTTAACAATGTTTCAGTCCAGAATGTTGCAATAGAAAGATTCCATCAAGCTTTAAGAAAATTACAAACTCTTGAAACTCCAAGGCAAGTTTGTGAGAATATTAAATGCAACACATGCTAATATGATCATACAAGCTGGCAAAACTAAAACAAATTACTTGGAAAGGAAATAAAGGACTTACCCTCAGCCATCAAGCAACAGGACAAATTTTATCACCTTTCTGTGCATTCTTTGTGCATACTGAATAAACAAATCAACTATCGTGCTTCCTTACAATTTCAGTACAAGGGGTCCACATACCAAGCAAATGGTAAAGATGAAGCAACTTCAGCTTTTTTTAAAGGCATTCAATGAGATCCCTCCAAAATAAAGTAAATAGTAACTAACAACTAAAACTGTCTCCATCAGCACTTAAAATGCATCTAAACTATAAACAACCCTAAACGACTAATACAAGTTTTGCTAGTATATATTTTTTTAAAGTTGCTGAAGGTATTTACCTCTATTTTGTAAGAAAAAAAGTCTCTGTGGGCTTTCCTCTCCGTTGCAACATTCTAAGGCAGTTTTTCCATGAAGCTGTACCTCGTCAGATGTCCCGTGACCTTTGACATTGCGCAACACACGTAAATTAACCCACAGAGTGATGTCTGAGCCAAATCAAATCTACGGCAGCCAAGAAGATCCAAAAAGAAGCGAAAACTGTATGAATATACTAGGAGAGCCAATAGTATGAGCAGAATGACTGACAAGTAAAATGTAATACTAAAAGGTTGAAATCCGAGTGATAGTTGTATCTAATGAACTGGAACAATTCCTAGCTCCAAAAACCCAGAGATACTGCAAATTTTCCTATAAATAACTAGCAGTAGGATCTAAAAGACCGCTATAGAAGAAAAAACTATATTGAACAATTTGATAGTCTGGATGATGGAAAAGAAGAAACTGAGACTGTAACGGGAATAAAAAGGAAAAAGCTACTGCAAATGTGATCTCTACAAAATAGACTGCTCGTGCAGAGAAGAAGCATTATGCTATGTGGACTTTGCTGTCATATTATTGCAAATAACATTGATTTCATGTTCATACAACAGTCTTTTTTTTTTTTTCCCTCTTGGCCTTAGTAGCAGGCAGATGGAAGGTCACAAAATGGTATGATGTACTAGATGTAGTTCATTTTAATATGAAGCTTACATTGGAGTTATATTTCTCTGTTTGTGTAGGCGGATCATAAAAACTGTAGTTTATAGCAATATGCTCATACAATATTGTTTGATACACTCTACATCAACAGAGTCTATTGTTCTACCAAGACTTCCTGAACTATCTAGCTACCCAAAAGAAGATTTAGGACAAAAAAGCACAGCTAGCCATGTGTAACTATTTATAAGGGTATACAATATGTTAAAATATGAATATTGCAAGCTGTAAGTTGCCCCTAATTCCTGATTGGGTTAGCAATGTTTGTTATTCGCAACTTAAGTTGCTGGCTGGGTGGCGTTTATCCTAGCAGAGTTGTGATGTTCCTTGGAATGTAAAATATTACTGTATGATAGTTAAAATTGTATATATGTTTTAGATGTTTTAATTCTAGGATTATGTATATATTACTTGCTGGTTTAACCATTCTCTTTCAGAGGATAGTGGTAAGTGGTCTGGCACTAGGGAATTTCTGAAGGAGCATAATGTCGCCTTCCCTTTTCATGTTTCTCAACACACATCAGTCACTACTTGCAATGCTTTGCCCAATACTCCCCTCATAGCACTCCTAGATAATTCAGTTACATTGGCATTCACATTAATTATCAACTAAGATGATTACTGTAGCCTCATGGAATATAAATGGTTTGCAAGACATTAAAAAGTAAAAAGCTAATTATGTACCATGTATACAAATCAAATTCAGATATAACCTTTTTGCAGGAAACTCATATGATTATGGAACAATGGGACACGGATACAGAAAAAAAAGTTGATTCAACAAATAGCAGCTGGGGACAGTACCTCATCAAGAGGGACAGCTATAAAAGTTAAAGCATTTAAAGGGAACGTCATTAAGCATAGCATTGATACAAAAGGTAGATGGTGCTATTTCACATGCTCACATCCAGCATACAAAAAACATTATTTTGTAATGTATATGGCCCTTGCAACTATCAGCTTGATTTTTTTTTAATTGAAATTTATATCTTGTTACTAAAGCACCCAGACCATCTGATTATAATTGGTGGAGATTGGAACATAATAAATCATCTAAAGATAGAGCAAATAAAAATAATACTCACTCGCCTCAAGCCACAACTTTTTTATCAGAATTAATTGAAGACTTTAACCCAGTAGATCCCCTCGAACTTAACAACGCAGATAGTTTAAGAAGCAGATGCACCTATTTCTCCCCCACCATAAGACCTGGTCAAGAATTGACATCATTATCAACAATGCATTGAGAAATTTGAAAGAAGTGCAATATAACTCAGAACCTAGATCAATATCTGATCACTCAAAATAAATTATAATAATAAAATCACCCCTATATTGCTTCCTAATTTGCTAAACTTCAACAAATCAGATTTATATATGACCGAGGGAATGACTTTTTTATCCTATCTGTAACCGTGTTTTATCTTGTTTAATGTAACAGCTTTTCTGTGTATGTGTGGAGCTTTTCTCCCCGGACCTCTGCTGAAAATGGACATGTATCCAGTCGGACTATCCCAGTCAACAAATGTAAAATAAAATAAATTTACTACCCAACAATACTTCAAACTGGACTCAAACCTGTTGAAAAAAAGTGGAGCGTGAAGTTATAAACTCCCTTATTCAATTAAATGAAAACCTTGCAAACAAGGATACTCCTCTGGATATTCAATGGGCAGCCTTTAAAGCCACGGCTAGGGTAACCTGATCCAAAAAGCATACTTTTAAGGTAAGTTAAGACCAATCAAACTGGAATAACAAAAAAAATCATTCATCTACTCTAAAGAAACAAATGGCAAGCTTACAAAAACAATTAAATGAGACTAACGCAACACTATACATTCAGAGAACTAGGAATGCTATACAAATATGCGGAATGTTCTCCGACCCCCTCCAAATTGCTAGCGAAACTAATGTCAGAAACCCCCCATGCAAGAGATAAAAATATAAAGATAAAGGTTAACTCAGATAATGAAATATTAAGGGCTTTTGAAGAAATATTCCAAACCATCTACAGCCCACAAGATCATATCCATGACAACCTTTTCCAAAACTTTGTGGACAATTTAGAATTCCTTTTCCAAAACTTTGTGGACAATTTAGAATTCCCTCAGATTAATGACTCTCAATCTAATAGTCTGAAAAGTCCATTAACAGAAGAGGAAGTAAAAAAAAAAAAGCTATTGAGAAGCTAAAACCTGGGAAAGCTCCTGGTCCTGATGGTTATGTGGCCGAATTCTATAAACACTTCAAGCAACAATTTAACGCCAATACTTTTAAAACTATCTTCTTTTTCTTTCAGCTGTTCCCATTAGGGGTCGCCACAGTGGAGCATCTGTTTCCATTTTTTCTGGTCCTTTGCATCTTGCTCCATCACACCAGCCACTTGCATGTCATCTCTCAGCACATCCATAACCCTTATCTTAGGCCTTCCTCTTTTCTTCTTACCTGGCAGCTTCATCCTTAGCATCCTTTTCCAAATATACCTAGCATCCCTCCTCAGCACATGTCCAACCAATGCAATCTCACCTCTCTGGCTTTGTTTCCAAACCTTCCAACCTGGGCTGACCCTCTAATATGCTTATTCCTAATCCTGTCTACCTTTGTCACACCCAGTGCAAATCTTAAAATCTTTAACTCTGCCACATCCAGCTCTGACGACTCCTGCCTTTTTGTCCATGCCACTGTCTCCAACCCTTATAACATAGCTGGTCTTGCTACCCTCTTGTAGACCTTCCCTTTCACTCTTACTGGTACTTGTCTGTCACAAATCACTCCTGACACTCTTCTCCACCCACTCCTCCCTGCCTGTACTCTCTTCTTCACCTGTCTTCTACACTCGCCATTACTCTGAACTGTTGATCTCAAAAGTATTTAAACTCCTCCATCTTCACCAACTCTACTCCCTGCATCGTCACCATTCCTCTATCCTCCCTCTCATTCACACACACATTCTGTCTTAGTCCTGCTGACCTTCTATCCTCTCCTCTCTCTAGAGGATATCTCCACCTCTCCAGGGTCTCCTCAACCTGTTCACTACTCTCACTACATATCACAATGTCCTCTGCAAACATCATAGTCCATGGGGACTCCTGTCTGATCTCATCTGTCAACCTGTCCATCACCACTGCAAATAAGAAAGGGTGCAGGGCTGATGCTTGATGCAATTCCACCTTAAGCACATCTGTCACTCCCACCGCAGATCTCACCACTGTCACACTACTCTTTTGTACATATCCTGTCTTTCTTATTTCTCTTCCACTCCCGACTTCCTCATACAATACCACAACTCCTGTCTAGGCACACTGTCATATGCTCTCTCTAAGTCCACAAAGACACAATGCATCTCGTTCTGACCTCTGTACTTCTCCAACACTCTCAGAGCAAACATCGCATCTGTAGTGCTGTTTCCTGGCATAAAACCATACTGCTGATCACTAATCATCACCTCCCTTCTTAACTTAGCTTCTGCTACTCTTTCCCATAATGTCATGCTGTGACTGATCAATTTTATCCCTTTGTAGTTACTACAGCTCTGCACATCACCCTTATTCTTAAAAATCTGTACCAAAACACTTTTTCTAAACTTCTCAGGCATCCTCTCACTTTCCAAGATTTCATTAAACAATCTGGTTAGAAATTCCACTGCCATTTCACCTAAACACCTCCATTCTTCCACAGGTATGTCATCTAAGCCAACAGCCTTTCCATTCTTCATCCTCTTCATAGCTATCCTTGCTTCCTCCTTGCTAATCCGTTGCACTTCCTGATTCACTGTCCCCACATCTTCCAACCTTCTGTCTCACAATCTCTTCATTCATCGGCCCCTCAAAGTACTCTTTCTATCTGTTCACCACACTCTCCTCACTTGTGAGTACATTTCCCTCATTACCCTTTATCACCCTTACCTGCTGCACATCTTTCCTAGCTCGGTCCCTCTGTCTAGCCTATTGGTACAGGTCCTTTTCTCCCTCCGTAGTGTCCATCCTTTCACCCTCCTTAGTGTCTATCCTTTCATACAGCTCTCCATATCCCTTAGCCTTTGCCACTGCTCTTTGCCATGCACCTCATCTTCTTATACTCCTGTCTACTTTCTTCATCTCTCTGACAATTCCACTTCATCGCCAGTCTCTTTCTCTGTATGCTCTCCTGTACTTTCTCATTCTACCACCAGGTCTCCTTGTCCTCCTTCCTCTTTCCAGATGTCACACCAAGCACCTTTCTAGCAGTCTCCCTTACTAGCTCTGCTGTAGTTACCCAGCTGTTCGGTAACTCTTCACTGCCACCCAGTGCCAGTCTTGACTCTTCTCTGAACTTCACCTCACAATTATCCTTTTTTAATTTTCACCATTTGATCCTTAGTGCTGCCCTCACACTCCTCCTCTTCTTGATCACCACGGTCATTCTACAGATAAAATTTGGGATATCAGATCTTTATATTCATAATTCTAAAACCATATTTATCCCAAAACCAAATACCGACTCCAAATATCCGAACTACAGACCCATAGCTCTGATAAATATAGATTTAAAGATATTTTCAACAATTCTAGTGTACAGGATACAGAAAGTAGCTCCATTTGTAATTGCACCTGAGCAATTAGGCTTTATGAGTCTGAGACAAGTATGGGACAATATACTAACCGTTGATGCCCTATCCCACCTCTGTGCCAAGGACAAATCCCCAAATACTCAGTGGATGCAACAAAAGCCTTTGACAGAGTTGATCAAAAATTCCTCCTCTTTATACTTTTTCAATTTGGATTCTCACAAGAATACCTAAAAATGATCAAAACTTTATATAGTAAAGCAACTACAACTCTTTATATTAATAAGAAAACCTCTAACCCAATACAAATTGTAAATGGCACCAGACAGGGATGCCCACTCTCACCAAACCTTACTACTAATCAGTCAGAACATACCACCACCTTGTTTCAGTATCTAAAACCCAAGTAAAATACACAGCTTTTGCAGACTATATAAATATTTACTTTCAATACCCCAGTACTGATTTAAGCGAAATCTTAATGTCCATAGATAAGTATTCCCAAGTAACAAATTATGCAATTGATCCCAGTAAGTCAATTATATATCCACGTAACCCCCTGGGTCATAAGGAATTTTATTTTTCAGAGACTAATGTAAAAGTGCAATATACTTTGTGCATGGCTAAAGATTATACCTAAATATTTCAATCGGATATGCTCAATAACATATTTAAAGCTTGGACTAATATAGTCGCCAGTATTAACAAATGGGAAAATTCCAGCTACCTTTTTTAACAAAATAAAAGTTTGACTAGCAAAATTCATATAAGTCGCATTATGCAAATAGCAAACTATAACCCATTAGGTAATGAATGGTACCCATCATGGATTAAATTATTTCACCAAAACATTGACATCTAAAGTTAAAACTATTTCCTTCTTAAATTAAGAAACTCTTAAAAATTCACCAGTTTTAATCGACAAGTGTGAAATTTTCAAGAAATTGCTAATATCAATAAATCTAAAGGACATGATTACTCTTCTACAGCCAGTACATAACAACCCTGATAAAAAAAAAACTAGCAAACTCTATATGTTAAACCTAGATAAATATCCATTAATAAAAAATTATACAGTATGGGACTTCTACCAATTACAAAACCTTCAATGGAAAATGTCAAGAACTTGGAGCAAGCAATAAATATAATGTGATAATCAAACAAATCCTATACTAATATAACCAAGGATATAAATGTAATTGAGCAAGATATCAAATTAGCACAACAAATTCAAAAGTTGCTTTTTATCGCCATACTGCAGGTTCCTAATAGAAAAAAAATCAAATTCCAGATGAAATATCCAAATCAGTTAATCTTCTACATCAACAAGGTTAAATACATGGTCACTAACCCCAAAGAGGCAAAAGAGACATTCCTGGCCGTTTTCAAGCAAATTCCACCTTCAGAAGTGAAATAAATCCACAAAAAACGATGACCCTTGGGTGAAAAAACGACCCCATTCACGAGCACTCTAGCTGGGATCCAACTCTGAAAGCTTCCCCTTGCTGTCTAGGCCCTTAAATCCATGATGTGAGCAATGAGGAACACAGGAAAAGGAAGTACAGCCTGGGTAAGAACCAAAAATCAACTGCCGTTTCCGATGTGCGAATATAGGAAGGAACTTCCTTCTGAGACATTGGTCTGCAAATTCAGTCCCCCTACGATTTTGAGGACTCCATTAAGAACAGTCAGACAAAATGGATTTCAGCAAGCTCCAAAAGATTTTACTGCCTGAAAAATGAAAATTGATCTGCACCAGCTGAAAGAAGAAAGCTGCACCATAGATGTCAACCATCCTGCAAGCAAGGAAATAAGGTACTGTTGAACTGAACCATTCATTAAAACAGTACATCCAGTACTGTGTAGGTGAATGAAAATCCAGCCTTAAATAATAGGGAAGAAATAAACTGTCAGAAACAGGCTAGCTCATAGATTAATATTGGGGAAAAAAGGGAAAAAAATTGTTAAATGTTTTATGTAAATACTAGAAGATCCTGGAGAGAATTAATCTCAGGAAAATAGTAAAATAACCTAACAATCTTGGGGTAATGTAAATATAGCCTTAATATGTTAGCTATAGCAGAAGGACTGTTTGGATAAGCTTTTTATTTATTTATTTTTTCTCTTTCTCTCTCTCTCTCTACTTCCTACCTCTGATAGATAGGTGCCAAGTATATATTTTACAACCCACACAGATTGATGTGGAAAAACATTACAGGCACCAAAGAAAGCCGAAATCTGAATAAATAAAGGGGAGGAAAAAAGTCAAATGAAAGAAAAATGTAAAAATGACAAGATTGATTAACAATATTACTAAGGTACATATATTGCTATAATTTACTGAGGAATGTATATTAATATGCTGTTTTAAAAATTACTATTAGAAAGAATCAGTCACAAGACAAAAACAATACATGCTGTACCTTAAATGCAATACCATAATTGTATAAATAATATGTTGGAAGAGAGGCTAGGGATGTTAAGTAGCCGTGTTTGTTGAGGGACCTAGTTTGTTTAGCTTTGTCCACATTGTTTATAGTAACACAGGGGGGGATGCTATGGGTTAAATCTATATCTAAAAAGAAAACTCATTCCAAGATTAGACGGAAAGGTAAACCATCTAACGAACCTTCATTGCCCCCCCCCCCCAATTATTCCTGGTCCAAGGATATAGTGGTTAGGCACAGAGTAGGGACGGGGATAAATAGATGCTTTCCTAAACCATCACACAGTAAAACGTACAAAGATAACAAAACTAATATACATGGTATATCTACAGAATACCCCTAATAAATAAATGTGAGGAATAGAATCATGGAATGTTAAAGGGCTCCAAAACGAGAAGAAAAGAAAACTATTCTTACACCTTACATTAAAAACCACAGCCAACCTCATACTAATACAAGAAACGCACTTGACTGCACAGCAGTGGGCAGAAATTAGCAGAAAGAAATGGATAAGCCAAATTATAGCTTCAGAGGGGAAAACAAACAGTGCTGGGGCTGCCATAATAATTAAAAACCAATTTAAGGAAAAAATACTTGAAACCAAAGCTGACAAGGAGGGAAGATGGTGTTACGTAACATTTAGTAGTCCTACAATACCAAAACCTATAATGGTACTTAATATTTACGCACCCTGTAATAACCAACAACACTTTGTCATTATACCCAACCTTAAACCAATTTAAAGATCACTACCTAGTGAGTGGAGGTGACTGAAACACACATCAAAACCCAGAAAAGGATAAATCTAATCTGACCAAATCACATAATAAACGAGCCACATTAGCCCTTAATGAACTCAAACAAGATTTCAAACTATATGACCCTTTTAAATATGGGAACAGTGCAGATAAAACAGGGAAATTCACATTCTATTTGCAATGCCACACAATGTGGTCAAGGATAGACTTCTTAATCTCTGACATATTCATTAACATGGACCCAACAATAACTATACATACCAGGTTCTTTTCAGATCACTCCAAAATCACACTGAACATTAACTGGGACAAAAAGATATATTTAGGGAATAGGGGTCATAATTGGTCATTAAACCCTAATTTACTTTCCAGAATGGATGTAATAAAAGAAACCGAAGCAATACCAAAAATAGCTCTTACAAATATCACTAACTCCCAAGTACCAACTGACATAGAATGGGCTGCAACCAAAGCACAAATTAGAGGATTGTTTATCAAAAAAGCAGCATACTATAAAAAAATACAACTGAAAGAGGAGCATATACTGAAAGGGAAAATACAGCATCTTGAAAAAGAACTAATAAATAACCCTAAGAACCGAACAGAAGCAGAACTTTTAAAACTGCAAAGGGATCTATATATGTTAGAAACCAGGAACCTATCTTTTTATGAAGCCAGAATGTTGGCCACTTAAGCAGAAGAAGCTCAAATACCATCTAGAGCTCTGGCCAGAATTATCTCCCAACACAAAAGTGCCTCCAATATATCAGAAATAAACTGCAGAGACAAAAACTACACAAAAAATGAAGACCTTATTAAAACATTTGAACGAATATACTCTCAAATAATATGGAGCACAAATACTACAAACCTCAAAGGAAGATAGAACTCTTTTCCTAAAAAAACTGAAATTCCCTAAACTCAATTTAGACCAACAAAAAAAACCTAACTGAACCGATATCCATCAGCGAAGTTATTACAACAATCAAACACTTAAAAGTGCATAAGGCTCCGGGTCCGGATGGACTCGCATCAAAATTTTACAAAGCATTTTCCCCCTTGATAGCCAAACTACTATACTATACACTGAATTACATAATTAACTATAAAATAAATGATATCCACTTTAATGCCTCTAAAATCATCTTTATATTAAAAGAACACAGACCCCAAAAACCCCGACAGCTACAGATGCATCTCTCTCTTAAATATAGATACTAAAATATTTACCTTTATACTTGCAAACAGAATAAAATCTGATAGAGAAAATTATTTCCCCAGAACAATCTGGTTTTACACCACATAGACTAGTGACCATGCATTAACATTAGATGCACTGATATCCTATGCTAACCGATATATCAACATCTACACAATGGTAGTGGATGCCCACAAGGCATTTGACAGGGCTAATCTAGAATTCTTACTCCAAACACTACCCTACTTTAATATACCCAATAACTTCATTCAGATAATCCAAACTCTCTAGCAACCCATACACATCTTTATATATAAATAAAACTTGGTCAAATAGGATCCTAATAAAAAATGGAACAAGACAAGGATGCTCATTATCACCCTTCCTGTTTAACCTATACCTAGAACCACTCTTTCTATACATTAAACAAAATACATACCACAATCCTCCAATACACAACTTCAAAATATACCTCACTGCATTTGCGGATGATCTGAACATATACTGCACTACACCAAATTCAGATATAAACAAAATAATAGCTTCAATTGAGCATTTCTCGACTATGTCTAACTACAAACTAAACCTCAATAAAACTAATATTTTCCCCGTAAAAACACCCAAACTCATTTCACTAATACCATTATTAAACCCAATAAAAAAAGAAGAAACTAAATATCTGGGAATCACCTTTTTCCAGAATAACAAAGACTTCTACCAACACAATGTAAACCTTAAGTGGCAAAATATAATGCAAGACTGTAAAAGATGGAACAACCTAAAACTACCATTCTTTGCCAAAGTATCAGTAATCAAAATTAACATTTTACCTAGACTAATGTATATATTCATGACATCACAGACAACAATACATAATAAATTCTTCAAACAAATTCATACCTTCCTAGCAAAATGTATATGGGAACCCAAAAAAAACAGACTGTCCTATCCAAAATTAACACTCCCCAAAAACAAAGGAGGACTAAATCTACCAGATTTTAAAATGTACTACTCTATAATTAACACTAACAGAATATCAAGAATAGCTGAACATAACCCATCAGTGGAAAATTGGTCTCCTCTTTGGGTGACTATCTATTATAGATATATTAAAGCTCTAGGTTTCAATCCCAAAGCACTTCTATTCCTGAAGCAGAAAGAAATACAAACTTATAACATTATAGAGCCCTTAAAACATTCTATCAACTTAGCGCAAAAACTCTTTCAATTCTTGAACCTTAGACAAGCCATGACAATACTACAACCCCTTCATAAAAACCCAAATTTAAAAATAAACAATAAGATGCTGGACTTGGTCCCTTTTCCCAGACTGAAAGATAAAACAATCCAAGATATTTATCCCTACCTTAACTGTTCAATACAAGAAATGAGGACCAACTTAAACCTCCCCAAATCACACACACTAATCCTAAGACAAATCAAAGAACTGTGTTCCATTTGCCTCCAAAATGTTACTATGACCAATAGTGACATAGAAACTTGTAGCAGGTTTTGGAAAAGTATTATCACAACAAAGAAAACTATTACTAATTCATATAAAATGATAAAGCAAATACCAGAAAGACCTCTTTAACTACTGGAGAAAAATTAAACCATCCATAGATGATCGGCAAATAAGCCAGGCAATCAATCTAACACTGAAGATTATACCCCTCAAAAAGTTAGCATACACTCAGCTCATGATCAATAATCATGCTTATTTTACACCTGCAAGCCTACACAAATTTAATGCATCAAAATCACCTTTCTGCCCACACTGTAAGGACTTAATCCATGTATTTTGGAGCTGTAAATGTGTCTATAAACTCTGGAACTCTCTCAAGGTGCAATTACAAAAAACAGGTTATCAAACATCAACATTAACTTGGGAATTCACTCTATTACACATTCTCCCACCCAACATACCAAGAAAATAAGCAAATACACTTAACAATTTTCCCACTAATGAAACTGTATATTGCTTTTAAATGGCTAGATACGATAAATATCTCTTGGGAGGGTTTTAAACAAGTAGCTATACAACACCTTTTAGCTCATAAAATAGTAATAGATAAAATAAACAAAAACATGAAATCCAGAGAGATTTGGGAACAAACCTTTAATATCATATTAGCATAATTCATCACACAGCAACTTAGAAAACACTATAATGGAACCAAAGAACACATACAAGTTCAGATATTAAATAATAACTTGGATATTACGAATGTATATACTGTCTATATAACTGGATATTACGAATGTATATACTGTCTATATAACTGTGGAACTAACGGTGAAAGCATCTATGTACATAGTGTAAATAGATATGTTGTACGACCTATATCCTGTGGTATTTGACATCAGTGTATTATATATATATATATATATATATATATATATATATATATATATATATATATATATATATATATATTATATATGTCATGTTGTAAGAGTTTTTATTTGTGACATTAGTGTAAAAATAAAAATTATTGAAAAAAAAGTTGCTTTTATGCAAAAAGAAAATGCTCTCAAATACATCTACATCAATAGTAAAAACTGAATATCAAAATACAATTCTATTCTCAAAGTGTTGTGAAGGAAAAGGTAGTAACATGACAGAAAATTGGAAGGAATTAGCCATTGGAAATGCTATGAAATTGACGCCATCTAAGAAGCTAATTTACACTCTGATTATGATCTTCAACAATGCATACCTTTATACCTGTACACCTTAACAAATTTAATCCATCTAAGTCACCTTATTGTTTCTTTTGTCCTAATAAAGAAGCTGATATCCTCCACATCTTCTGAAGTTGCTACTACACATTTTCAAAAGCAATAATAGTTTCACCAAACACATAACATTATGCACCAAAAGCCAAAAGACACAAACAAATAAAAATTTTACATAGTTTGGATCTGTCCATCCAGTTTTTAGCTGTCTTGGTCAGAATATAAGAACATGGCAAAAAAGCATATATTGGCTAAGAAGCTTTATACAAAAAGTCAAAAGAACCAAACATATCTGGAACTACTGCAAAGTTTTAATTGATATTCTATCATAAATGGCAAAACATATGTAAATGCATCAAGATAGTAAACGCACCTTTTAGTGAGTAGTGTCACCATTAACTAAGATGACTTTTGAGTAGTGTCACCATTAACTAAGATGACTTTTGATATATATATATATATATATATATATATAGTAGTGCAGATTTTTTGTTTCATTTAGGTTGGTGTTATGCTTAGTTATAGTCTCATTTCTTACCATCATGTACAAGTAAATTGTTGTATTATAGCAGTATCCTGATTGTCATAACTTAAGCATAACTTCATGGTAATCCAATATTGTAATCTTTAGCTATTTTTTTTTTTTTTTTTGTATAGGGTGTGACTACCTAGTTTAATAACTTGCTCATGTTAAGCAATTTGTAACATCAACAGTTTCCTTTGTTGTGTTCTGTTTATCCTTTCTGTTTGCATTTGCTAGTGAAAAGTACTCCATAAAAAGATATTTGAGAAAAGGGAGAGGGAGCATTGCGGGCCCGCACTCATAGCGTCTGACAGGCAGCTGAGACTATATTTCCTCATAGGAAGAGAAGCATCAGACATTCAGGGTACCAGACAATAACCAGATGGCAACTGATCAGGTTTGTGATTATCGGAGGAGGTGGGATGCTTTTTCAGTCCCCTCTGATAATGTGTGTGACTGAGGCCTCTAGCAAGACCTTTTGGAGTCCACTACTCTGTTGGTTCCCTTGAGGGATGCATGGCCCAGAGGATTTGGGGTGTTGGATGAATCCAGGTTTGCTTTGGAGTCCCCAGATTCCAAGTCCACTGATGATTAAGGCAGAATCCCTTGAGCTACAGAGGAAACCTCAGCTGACCGAGCGTGGGTTGCAGTGACTCTCCTGTGGCCTGGGCCTAGTACATCTGATGCCACATCCAAACCCAGGCCAAGGCCAAACAAAAAGGCTGTTTTCAGCTTGCCTCAGCCTAGGCCTTCTGGGTCTCTGTTCATTCCAGGCCTGCCTGCAGGGGCTTGAGGACCTCATGAATTTCATGAGATCCAGACAGTTGAGCCCTGGTAGGACAGCTGCTACAGGATATTCTGGCAATGTTGACCAGATTTCCTTTGGGTGATATGCTCCTTGTGAGTCAGATGAAAATCTTGCCTCAGCCTTGCCACCTGAGGATTTCTCCTTTGGAAGACCTTTCATGCAGTGTGAGAGTTCTTCAAATGGGAGTCTCAGGATTACCCTCAGTCTAAGAATAGAGAATTTCAATGATGTTCGTACTCTTGGGTTATCCTGCTGGCAGGCTACCCACAGTCCGCCTGAATTCCAAGTCCTGGTCCGGTGTCTGTTACTGTCGCCTCTTCCCTGACGTCAGTGTGCCAGGGGTATAAAAGATGCAGCCAACCCCGTTTTCTTCAGTCTTTCTTGCCATGCGGTGCCCGAAGCAAAAGCAGTTCGCAAGTGCCGGTCGGCCGACTCCTGAGATTTTCGAAATCGAATTTCAGATCCAAAGTACCTTATTGGGGAAACTTTTTTCTTGCTCCAGACCGATGTCAAGAGAAAAAGTTTAACAATTGTATTTCTTGTGGGAAGCAAATACCTCATAAGGATTTTCACTCTTGCTGTATTCCTTGCCTAGGCCCTAACCACGACGTTGCTTGTCAGTTTTGTGCTAGATATAAAGCGTCGGTACGATTTTGCCTTTCATTACTTTGGCTGAAGATTCAATTATACTATGCCATCGGAGCAACCGATAACCGGAATTTAAAAAAAAACCGCAAGGATAAAGACAAGGACAGGCATCAGAGGTCCAAAACCGATGATGAGGCTTCCGCTAAGCTAGTCGCCGGTTCTCAGTGAGGCACTTTCGCAGTCCCTGACTCCCGCTACCTCAGAGCCACAGGCTGCTTCCATCTCCCACGTGGAGCCGACTCGTCCTCTGGAAACTCAAGGTATTGGATCCTCGGAAACTATTCCCTCAGATGGGTCTGAGCCGCTTTGCAGGCATCAGCTTCTGAGGATGTTTTCAGACCAACTCAGTTGTATGTAAGGCCATCTTCAGCTTCCAAGCCAAAGACTAAAGCAGCTCTAAAGACAAAGAAACATGTACAGCATTCTCCAGGACAGGTGTCCATGCCTAAAAAACAAATGCTCAAACTGGCCGAAGACCTTATTACTTTGATCAGGGGTTCCCACCCCCCCCCCCCGATAAGAGGCCTAGGCAAGAGGCAGGATATGAATCTTCAGATCAGGTTTCCATTTCCTCCTGATTCCTCCTTTGATCAGGAATACTCTCTTCCTCCCTATGAGGTTTCTGATGCTGAAGAATCTATTCCTTCAGCTTCTCCTCCAGAAGATTTCTCCTTTGGGGAAACCCTGCATACCATGAGGGAGCACTTTCATTGGGAGAGCCAGGATTACTCAGAAGGCTCATTTTCTTTTACTTCCTCAGCACAGGCCCCTTGCTATTCTCCCTGTTCTGGACATTGTAGATGATGTTTTTTCAGAGTCCGGCCTGGCCTGTCTCCAGACTCTATATCCACTGCACTGGTAAAGCCAGACCGATACTACAAGGTCCCAGATTCCCATAAATTTCTTTATAAAAACCCTGCTGCTGATCCAGAAACCATATCTCTGGGTCCTAAGGGAGTCAAAGCTTCTACTGCTAAAAACCCTGTCCCCTCTGATAGGGATTCAAGGGCACTGGACAGATGGGGGGGGGGAGTTTACACTTCAGCTACTTTGGCTGTAAGGGCCTTAAATTATCAATTTCATATGCTTAAATATCAGCAATACCTAATGTCACTATTAAAACAGAAAATGTTGACTAACTCTGAATGTCCTGAAAACAAGGAAATGCAGGATTTATTGCATGCAGCTGAACAAGTGGGAAAATATACTTTGCAATGTGGTTTTAATTCTTTGGAGGCCTCTTGTAGGGCCGCTGTAACAGGTTCTGTGATTAGGAGGCATGCCTGGTTAAAGGAACAGAATCTGCCTAATCATGGTAAAGCAAAATTATTAGATGCTCCATTACAGCATGATACTTTGGGTGTTAAGGCAGAAGAGATGTTGAAGAAAATGGAGGATAAAGCTAAATCTATGCAGACAGTTGAGGATTTCTTACAGGTACAGCCACCTAGATTTAGCAGGAACTGGCCTTCTAAAAATTGGTCCTTTCCAGTGTCAGACCACAGAGGCAGGTACAGACGCCCTAGAGGCAGATCCCAGCCCCAAGGCTCATACAGGCCTAAGCAATGGGGTGCTTCTACCTCCAAAAGCAGAGAAGACAAATCTCAGCCTTATAGGAAACGGTCCCAATGACTTTCCTCTACCAGTACCAAGCACTTACCTTTTACAAGCTCCCTTAGGGGGAAAACTGGCACTTTTTCACAAAACTGGCACATGATCAGCCAGGACAAATGGGTCTTGAATATAGTGTCTCAGGGCTACAGGTTCCACTTTCACACCCTGCCAAAGGCAAGAGGCTTGCTAGACCTGCCACACAATCAATGGGCAGAGGCTCAAAAGCAAGTTTCATCCCTCATGGACATGGTGGCCATTCAGCGAGTACCACTACAGGGGCAGGGACAAGGATTTTACTCACGACTTTTCTTTGTACCCAGAAATGACGAACCCTGGAGACCAATACTTGACCTGTCTATTCTAAACACTTTTCTGGACATTCCAAAATTCAAAATGTTGACTCTGTAGCAGCTTCTTCCCATGCTGGGCAAGAAGGCTTGGCTCGTAACTTTTGGACCTAAAAGAGGCATACCTGCATGTCCCAATCAGACAATCTTGCAGAAAATACCTCAGATTCATAGCTGGATCAATGCACTACCAATTCTCTGCACTGCCCTTTGGCTTATCTACTGCGCCCAGGGTCTTCACAAAATGCCTGGCACCAGTAGTTGCTTTTTGCAGACCGAGAGGAATTCAAATATATCCCTACTTGGACGACTGCCTCATTCAAGCAGAGAGCAAGAACATTTTAATAAAACATCTGGCGTTTGTCAAAAGATTACTAATTTGCCTAGAGTACACAGTAAACAAAAAGAAATCAAAACTAGTACCCTCTCAAGAGATAATATTCCTGGGTGCAAGCTTAAATACAACTGCCCAGATGGCTTATCTCATGCCAGACAAAGGCAACTGACTTCTTACTTCGAAATGTTGGCAACAAAAACCCAGTTATCTGCAAGAAAAATTCTGCAGGATTTGGGCTTCATGGCATCCTGCATTCTGTTAATTCCATATGCAAGCCTGCATATGAGGAAACTACAATGGTATCTAAAAAGTGTTTGGACATTGCCACAGCCTGGAAAAATAAATTACACTCATTCCCTGCCTGCAACAGGAGTTTCGATGGTGAGCTCAGGTCTGTCACCACAACAAGGGACAGCCTTTCACTTTACCCACTGCCAGGCAGACAATAACAACAGATGCGTCAGATTATGCCTGGGGGGGCCCACATGGCAGGAAAATGTATTCAGGGCACATGGCCCACAAGCCAAATACATCTTCATATCAATGTAAAATAAATGCTGGCTGTACAAAATGCACTGACAGCTTTCAAGGATCTCCTTCATCCAGGACAACTGCTGATAAAGACTGACAATACTACAGTCATGTGATACATAATCAAGCAGGGAGGCACGCATTCCTACCCCGTTTGCAGACAAGCCATGATTTTGTGGAACACAGCACTGACTTCACAAGTACACAGGCAAGCTCAATTCCTGCCAGGAAAGATAAATACTCTGGCAGATGAACTAAGCATAAACCTCATGGATCCTCACGAGTGGAAACTAGATCCACAAATCTTCAGCATGATAACAAGGAAATTGGGACTCCCAGACATAGATCCATTTGCCTCCCCTCACAACTGCCAACTACAGAGATTCTGCACAAGGACTTATCACAAGCTAGCATGGAAAGTGGATGCTCTGTCATTCATCTGGGAAAACCTTACAGTATATGCTTTTCCTCCACTACCTCTCCTCCCCAAGATACTCCTAAAGGTCAGACAAGAGGAGCCAAAAATGATCCTGATTGCCCCAGACTGGCCACGCCAGCACTGGTACCCAGTCCTAAAGAGCTTGTCTCAAGGCCCAGCCTGGACATTGCCTCAAATTCCTCATTTACTGACCCAACAGAACAATCAGATACTGCACAGCCAACTCAAAACCCTAAATCTGGTGGCATGGCAGGTAATGTAACCATTCAGAACACACCTCTCTCCAAAGCAGTTATGGATGTTGTTCTGGAGGCCATGAGGCCCAGCACCAGAAAATCATATGCAGAAAAGTGTAAGAGATTCTGTGCTTTGAACCAGGCACAAGGAATTGACATGCTTGTACCAAATATTCCTCAGATTTTACAATACTTAACTGAGATGTTGGACAAAGGCCTATCATTTTCATCGATTAAAATTCATGCCTCTGCTATTTCAGCTCATTACAATACGGACCCACCTATTTTTTGACATCCACTGCTAAGGCAGTACCTCAGAGGGGCCAAAAACATAAGACCCCCAAGAAGAGCGCCAATACCTGCATGGGACTTAAATTTTGTTTTGGAAAAACTCACACTGCCTCCTTTTGAGCCAGCTAATACAGCTGAGATAAAATTCTTATAATGGAAAACCGCTCTGCTCTTAGCAATAACTTCAGCAAGAAGAGTCTCAGAATTACAGGCACTAATGGCGGGCTGAACCTTTTATAATTTTCCATCCGGACAGGGTTTCTCTGAGGACAAACCCAACATTTATGCCTAAGGTAGTGTCCAGTGTGGCTCTTAATCAAACAATTAATTTGCCTACCTGTTATCTGAACCCACAGAATAAGGGGGGAGAGACTTCTACATTCTTTGGACATACACAGACAGCTACGCTTCTACTTAGACAAAACTAAAGCTTTCAGAAAATCTGAGCAACTCTTAGTGGCATATGCTGCAGGATCTCAAGGAAAAGCAATCTCAAAGCAGACAATTTCCAAATGGATAGCCTACTGCATTTGTTTCTGCTATTCTTAACGTGGCAAATCAGTGCCTAAGGGCATTGGGCCACACTCAACCAGAGCAGCAGCTACTTCAGTAGCCTTTCTCAGAGGAGTACCAACTAAGGACATTTTGGAGGCTGCAACTTGGACTTCAGTGCACACTTTTTTACAAAGCACTACCACTTGCTTCTTTACTCTAAATCCAGAGCAGGCTTCGCCACTACAGTTCTGCAGGGCCTCATAGCCACTCCTAATTCCATTTAGGCCCAGCCACCCAACCTCAGCTTTGGGATTCAACCCAAGAGCAAGGACTGCAACATTGAAACATGATGAACATAGTACAGTTGTGTACCTACCATAAATGTAGATGTTGGTGTATTCACTGTTGCAGTCCAGGTTACCCACCCACCACCCCCCTTTTCGTTGCTGGGACTTATCTACACTTCTCTATACTATACAACCTATGTGGTGTATTTGCTTGTGGATGTAGAATAGGTTTTATTTTAGTACATACTGTTTTATTGGCATAATTTCTTAGCCCACCCTTCTGGGGGCACCTGACATCTGGGGCAAGAAAAACTGAAGAAAATGGCGTCGGCTGCATCTTTTATACACATGGCGCACTGACGTCAGGGAAGAGGTGATTGCAACCGACGCCGGACCAGGACTTTGGAATTCAGGCCGACTGCAGGTAGCCTGCCAGCAGGATAACCAAAGAGTAATGACTGCAACAGTGAATACACTTTAACATCTACATTTATGGTAGTTACACAACTGTACTTTTCTTGATCACAAACCAGTCGTTACTCCTTCAGCCCTAGAGGTTGCGCATAATGTTGTTCTGGGCTTTTCCCTGAAGCTTGATTCCCAATCACCTGTGCCAGGAAACCAGACCATTTTTATAGGGTACTGGGTTCCCACAAACACCTCTCTTAGAAGCCTGTGGTGGATGCTGAGGTTGTTTTCTCAGGTCCCAAAGGAGCCAAAGGCAGCATCTCTATGGACCAATTACCTAATGAGAAAGATGTCAGAACCTTGGATACATTTGAAGAAGATCTACACCTTTGCTGCCCTGGCCATAAGAGCTGTTAATTGTCAGTGTCATATGGTTACATTTCAGGAAATACTCCTGGACTAGATGAATGAAAATTGGAGGGGATGGAAGGTAGAGCTGTCTACAGAGAATTGTTGGAAATCTGCAACTCCTGTTCTTCGGTTTCACTATGGCTGTAATGCTTTGGAAGTACCTAATTGGCAGTGTTCAGGGTCTGTGATCCCTGATTTGACTGACCTAGCTTCAGAAGTCTGTTAAAGGTAGGTTTATGAGTGTGTGTGTTTTATGGATCTTGCCCTTTTTACTGAAGAAGCAGAATAGATAGCTAAGGACCAGCATTGGAGAACAGCTGGGGCTTCACAAAGTCCAAAATACGTGTAACCCACCTATGAGGAAATACTCTGAGCATACAGTGGTGTACTTACTGCAGTTTAATAGGTAACTGATGGCACAGCAGCAGAGAAAAAGGGTAAATATCACATGGAATGAAAACCTGCCCCACTTCAGCACACTAAATCCACTTGTTGAAAACGTGTCTGTTGATGGAAGTGAACAGTTGTCCTTTGACTAAAACTGCATCATTGTAATAGGCAGATTCATAGTGTTACCTTGCTGCAGTCATCACACTTGGGTTATCCTGCCGTCAGGCGGTCCCGCAGTCAGCCCGAATTCCAAAGTATTGGTCCGGCGTCGGTTGCTGTCACTTCTTTCCTGATGTCAGTACGCCAAGGGTATACAAGTGGCATCCGACGCCGTTTTCTTCAGTCTTTCTTGTCGCGCGGTGCCTGAAGCAGAAGCAGTTCGCAAGTGCCGGTCGGCCGACGCCTGAGATGTTCGTTTTGAATTTCAGTCCGAAGTCTTCAATAAAGCTAAGTACCCCATTGGGGAACATTTTCTTGCCTCAGTCCGATGTCAGAAAAAGTTAACAATTGCATTTCTTGTGGGAAGCAAATACCTCATAAGGACTTCCACTCCTTTTGTGTTCCTTGCCTAGGCCCAGACCACAACGTCACAGGTTATCGGTTTTGCGCTAGGTTTAATAAACGAACTATCAAATGCCATTTTGACTTCACACTGCATTACTTTGGTAGGAAATTTAATTATATCATGCTGTCGGAGCAGCAGATGACCGCCTTTCATAAAAAAACGCAAGGATAAGGACAGGCAGCCTAGGAATAAGCCAGACCCCGAGGCCTCAGCTGGGCCTGTCACCGGTTCTCTGGTTTTCAGTGAGGTGCCTACGCAGAACCTGACAACCACAGAACTGGAGCCCCAGACAGCTGCGGATTCCCAAGCGGAGTCTACTAGGCCAACGCAGCCATCTACCGACACCGGAGCAGAGCTAGACACTGGTGCAGTGGAAACACCTTCGGTTGCAGAAGGTGTCTTCAGACCGACTACACTTGCTATTAAATCTTATGCTATGCTTAAAACTCCTTTAAAACCTAAGAAAACTGTACATCAGTCTACAGTTCAAGGCCCCATGCCTAAGAAACAGATGCTTAAGATGGCTGAAGATTTGATTACCCTTATCAGGGGTTCCCATCCCCCTCCTGATAAAAGACCAAGACAAGAGGAGGATTATGTATCCTCTGACCAAGTTTCTCTCTCCTCAGATTCTTCTGAGGAACATGATTACACTTTTCCACCTTATGAACATTCTGATGCTGAAGACTCTCTTCCCTCGGCATCTCCCCCTGAAGACTACTCTTTTGGGGAAACTTTACATACTATGAGAGAACATTTCCACTGGGAAGGCAAGGATTACTCAGATTCTAAGAAAAGGCTCTGAGAGTTCCTTTTACAACCCCAGCACAGACCTTTTGCTATCCATCCTGTTTTAGATATTGTGGATGATGTTTATTTGGAGTTTAGTTTAAATCCAGACTCTCTACCCCCTGCTCCAGCCAAACCAGACAGATACTACAGAGTACCTGACTCACAAATTCCTTTATAAAAGCCCTGTAGCTGACGCAGAAACAATTTCCCAGGGTCCTAAGGGAGCAAACGTTTCTATGGCTAACAATCCTGTGCCCTCTGAAAGGGATTCCAGAGCCGTAGATAGATGGGGAAAGAAAATATACACCTCAGCAACTCTGGCTATGAGAGCATTAAATTGCCAGTTTCACATGTTGAAATGTCAACAATTCCTAATGTCTCAGTTAAAACAAAAAATGAGCACACATTCTGAACAGCCTGAATTCAAGGAAATGCAGGATCTGTTGCATGCAGCTGAACAGGTGGGCAAACATACTTTACAATGCGGATTTGATTAATTGGAAGCTTCCTGTAGAGCAGCTGTTACTGGCTACGTCATAAGTAGACATGCTTGGTTAAAAGAACAAACCCTCCCTGACCATGTTAAAGCAAAATTATTGGATGCACCTTTACAGCAGGATGTATTATTTGGTGTCAAAGCAGAAGAGGTTTTAAAGAAAATGGAGGATAAGGCAAAGTCTATGCAAAAGATCAAGGATTTTTTGCAGGTACAACCCCCTCGTTTCAGCAGAAATTGGCCAACAACAAACTGGTCCTTTCCAGCTTCAGACAAATCACAGAGGGGCAGAGGTCAGTCACAGGGCCCTTACAAACCTCGCCAATGGGGTTCTGCTACCAAGAAAGGAGGAGAAGACAGGCCCCAAGCTAGCAGAAGACAAACACAATGAGACTATCCTCAAACTACCAAGCAAATCTCTCCTGGCAACTCCCTTGGGAGGAAAACTAGCATTTTTTGCAGACAACTGACACATCATCACAAAAGACAAATGGGTTCTAAACATTGTCTCAAGGATACAGATTCCACTTTCATACCTTACCAAGGATCAAAGGAATGCCAAACCTGCCACCAAATCAATGGGGTGAGGCACAAAAACAAATTACAGCTCTCATGAACATGAGAGCCATTCAACAGGTACCTACACAGGAGTAAGGACAAGGATTTTACTCAAGACTCTTTCTAGTCCCAAGAAAGGACAAAGCATGGAGACCCATTCTGGATCTTTCAGTTCTGAACACCTATCTGCAAGTACCAAAATTCAAGATGCCAACACTACAGCAGCTTCTTCCCATGCTGGGCAAGAATGCTTGGCTAGTCACTTTGGACCTCAAGGAGGCATACCTGCATGTCCCTATCCGACACAATTGCAGAAGATACTTCTGCTTCATTGCAGGTTCAACGCATTATCAATTCTCTGCACTGCCCTTTGGCTTCTCTACTGCTCCCAGGGTCTTCATAAAATGCCTGGCACCAGTAATTGCATACTGCAGACAAAGAGGAATTCAAATATACCCATAACTGGACGACTGCCTTATTTAAGCAGAAAGCAAGGACATTCTTTTAAAGCATCTGGCATTTGTCAAACACCTAAGTTGCCTAGGGTACACAGTAAACGAAAAGAAATCAAAACTAGTGTCCTCACAAAACATAATATTCCTGGGTGCCAGCTTGAATACAACAGCCCAGATGGCTTATCTCACACCAGACAAGCAACAACAGCTGTTTCAATACTTAAAAGTAATGGCAACAAAGACCCAACTCCCTGCAAGAAAAATTCTGCAGGCCTTTGGATTCATGGCATCTTGCATGCTACTAATACCATTTGCAAAACTGCATATGAGGAAATTACAGTGGTATCTGAAAAGTGTATGGACTCAGCACAGCCACAGCTTGGAAACAGTGATACCACTCATTCCCTGCCTTCAACAGGAGTTTCTATGGTGGGCACAGGCATGTCACCTCAACAAGGGTCAGCCTTTCACCTTACCCACAGCCAGGCAAACTATGACAACAGATGCATCGGACTGTGCTTGGGGAGCACACATGGCAGGGCAGTGCATTCAGGGCAAATGGACTACAGAACAGAGGCATCTGCATATCAATCAAAAAGAAATGCTAGCAGTACAGAATGCCCTAACAGCTTTCAAGGACCTTCTACACCCAGGATAACTAATAATAAAGACGGACAATACCACAATCATGTGGTACATAAACAAGCAAGGGGGCACACATTCCTACCCTCTATGCAGGCAAGCAATGACCTTGTGGAACACTGCACTGTCTTACCAGGTTCAATTACAAGCACAATTCCTGCCAGGAAAGAAAAACACATTGGCAGACGACCTAAGCAGAAACATCATGGATCCACACGAATGGAAACTAGATCCTCAAGTATTTTCAATGATAGCTCAAAGATGGGGACGCCCAGACATAGATTTGTTTGCAAGCCCCCACAACCACCAACTTCAAAAATTTTGCACAAGGACCTTCCATCCACTAGCTTGGAAAGTGGATGTCCTCTCATTCAGTTGGAAAACATTAACAGTGTATGCCTTCCCTCCACTGCCTCTTCTAGCAAAGGTGCTGCTGAAAGTCAGATTAGAGAGGCCATAAATGATGCTCGTTGCACCAGACTGGCCACGCCAGCATTGGTATCTAATTTTAAGGAACATGGCCCACGGCCCACCATGGATTTTGCCACAGATTCCTCACCTGCTCACCCAGCAAGACAATCGGATTCTACACAGCCAGCTCAAGACTTTAAACTTGGCTGCATGGCAAATTACCTAAACAACCAGCCAACACCTTTATCCATAGTGGTTATGGATGTCATTCTGGAGGCCAGGAGGCCCAGCACCAGGAAAACATATTCAGAGAAATGGAAAAGATTTTGCACCTGGAACCAGGCTAAAGGCCTAAATCCCCTTGATCCAAACATCCCTCAGATTCTACAATATTTGATAGAGATGTTGCACAAAGGACTTTCCTTTTCATCTATTAAGATCCACGCCTCAGCAATTTCAGCTCATTACAGCACAGATCCTCCTTTATTCTCACATCCACTCTTAAGACAGTACCTCAGAGGGGCTAAGAACTTAAGACCACCAAGGAGAGCTCCAACACCTACTTGGGATCTCAACTTTCTTCTGGAAAAGCATACATTGCCCCCCTTTGAACCAGCTTTTTCAGCTGATTTAAAATGTCTTTCATGGAAAACTGCCCTACTACTAGCAATAACCTCAGCTAGAAGAGTCTCAGAGCTACAGGCACTAATGGCAGTGGAACCTTTCCTCATTTTTCATCAAGACAGAGTCTCTCTACGAACTAATCCTTCCTTTATGCCAAAGGTGGTATCCAGTGTGGCCCTAAACCAAACCATTCACTTGCCCACCTTCTTCCCAAAACCCCAGAACAAAGGAGAGACTCCTGCACTCTTTGGACATTCACAGACAATTACGTTACTACTTGGATAAAACTAAGGCTTTCAGAAAAACTGACCAGCTTTTTGTAGCCTATGCTACAGGATCACAAGGAAAAGCTATCCCAAAACAGACCATTTCTAAATGGATAGGGCATTGCATACGATTCTGCTACACACATCATGGGAAACCAGTACCTGCTAACATTAGGTCCCACTCCACCAGGGCTACAGCTACATCAACAGCCTTTCTAAGGGGAGTGCCAACCAAAGATATTCTGGAAGCTGCTACTTGGAGTTCAGTGCACACCTTCTTCAAGCACTATCACTTACCTCTATACTCTGACTAGAGCTGGTTTTGCCACTGCAGTTCTGCAGGGCTTACTAGCTTCTTCTAACCCTGTTTGACTCCAACTCCCATCCTTAGCTTTGGGATTCAACCCAAGTGTGATGACTGCAGCAGGGTAACACGATGAACATAGTACAGTTTTGTACCTACCATAAATGTAGGTGTTCGAGTGTTCACCCTGCTGCAGTCCAGGTTACCCTCCCTCCATCACCGCTGAACTTATCTCTACCACTCGTATGCTACCTCTGTGGTGTATTTGCTTGTGCCTAAGGGTATTGTTTTATTTTTATATAGTTATATGTATGTGTATGTATGTATGTATGTATGTATGTGTGTGTGTGTGTGTGTGTGTGTGTGTGTGTGTGTGTGTATATATATATATATATATATATATATATATATATATATAATGTGTGTGTGTATATATATATATATATAAATATAATATTTTGCCTACCTATTGGGGGCACCTGACATCTGGGGCAAGAAAAACTGAAGAAAATGGCGTCGGATGCCACTTATATACCCCTGGCGCACTGACGTCAGGGAAGAAGCGACAGCAACCGACGCCGGGCCAAGACTTTGGAATTCGGGCCGACTGCGGGACCGCCTGACGGCAGGATAACCCAAGTGTGATGACTGCAGCAGGGTGAACACTCGAACATCTACATTTATGGTAGGTACAAAACTCCACTTTTTATTATATTGTGTGTAATAAAAGGCTAATAGGAGGGGACTGAAACACTACCTAGCTCAACTGCTGCTCTTATTTCCTTTCTTTTAGTACAGGAATCCCAAGACTTTCTATCTTGGCACGTGCAGCCCACTCTTGCAAAACTTGGCACGTGCAGCCCACTCTTGAAAAACTTGCTATTTGTCTACTACACGGTTATGAAAAATTGCTTTGTAATGTCCAGGTTGGACTGGGTTTCCTTTAATCTAGTCGTCCTGTCTTATCCTAAATTCTTGACCCTTCCTGTCAGCCTAATTGCATCATTCTTTCTTGTTACTGCCTTCTGTACCCAGGTCGTACCTCCCTGTCTTTTCTGTTAACATGTGGAAAAAGATCCAGTTTTACTTTGTGCAGCTGTTGGTGAAAATCTAAAGTGCTGAAAATTCACAAAAAATCATTTTGCATGGGTGGCTGTTTTTTGCAAGGGATGTACCCTTTACAACTCTGATGTTAAGTTAATCAAGTTCAAGGTTGCTGCTGCTTCTGAGAAGAGATTTTTTGTCATTACAAAGACATGTACCCAGAGCATTTCTCCCCGGGCCTCCGCTGAAAATTGGCTTTGTTCCAAGCCGGACTTTCCCGGTAAACAAATGTTAAATTAAAGACCTTGCTATACCTGCCAACAAAGACTGCATTCTCATGATTTGAGTTTGCGGTTTTGTCTCGTTTCTTTTTTCTTCTGGTTTGATTTCTGATAGTGATGAGCATTGTACTGCTTGCTTTTCTGTGTGCTGCTTTCCGTGTCGTACTGAGTTTTTTGTGATGTACACAATAGAGTCCTCCAAGAGTAATATTTTGAAGTTATTCATTATATTATGTGAACTCGTAACACTGAGTCGTACTATCACCACTGGGTACATTTTTGTCTCACAATTTATGATGGGCCTTTTTAAATTTGTGTTGGAGTGCACCTGCATAGGTTACTGAATTTCATATTCATTGTAAAAGTCTTTTTTTGATGTGAAGTTCATTCTTGCAAAATTACAGGGGAGGAATATTATGAATCGCCCAACAGCTGACACACTGCATTTTTTGATGCAGGCGCAATTTCTGTACCTGTCATTATTTAATTCAGAATTGAGATATGTTTGCTTGCTAGAGTATCTCGCTAAGAAAGCTCTTGCTGTCTTAGCCAGCAGTGCTGCAGCATTTGAAATATAAAACAGATCTTAACATTGCTTATTCCAATTTAGATTATTTTATGTTTACAGTTTTCCAATTAATAGTTTGTTTCTGTTTCCTGCTTGTGATGGTTACTAGTTTTATTGGAAAAAAATGCTACTAAAGTGCCAATCAGACTTTGTAACTGTAGAATCTCCACTTGGCATAATGGTAACATGCTAGAATCCAAACCAGCTTTGCCATTTTGATTTTTAATTTGTTTGTAGCCCATATTGATGTCATTAAGAGGGCAGTTTAAATGAAGGATTGCACATGACATGTATTTTTTTTTTATTTTGATGTTCGTGGTTTCATTGATTGTACGCTGACCACAGGCCCAGTTAAGCCTAGCCATGCATCCGAAATGTATCTGACAAGTTTATATACCTTAAGATTATTTTAAAGGGTATGTGTAGGCTAGAGCTTGAGTTGTCAAGCTTATACAGGCTGCCTGAGTCCGTGAGGGATATGGAGTACCAGGCCAGGGGTGAATTTCCAATTTCCTCTCTGTTGGTCTAAGTTATGCTTGAATTGGGTTGGGGAAGAACTCTGTCTCATATGGAAGAGAAGCTTGTTCCAGAGATGAGGTAGCTCTCAGACATATTCCCTCCAACATGTTCTATTTATGTTGCAGGGTTCAAGTCCATAAATTGAGGAATTCCAATGCTATTTGTTTTGCAGATATACAGATGTCCATTATAGTAGTATCCAAGAATGATTTGTATGCCAGGCATAGATGTCCTGTTGGTAGTCTGTAGGAAACATAGTAGAAGGATAAGGCTTTGAGGTGATCTGCATAGAATATTTATGCCCTGTATCCTTTTTGTGAAGAACCTCAGTGGATGTTCCAGTTGTTGCATGTGCCTGATCAGGTTCATGCCAAAGGGGGCATTTTACTCTATTAGTCTGAGGGCTGAATACAGTGGGATGATGACTTCCTTTGATATGGATGCTATACACTTGCTTGTATTTTGTGCAGCATACAGTGATGTCCTTTCTACTGTAAACACATGATTGTTGAAGGCCAGGGTGTCTACATGCTGCCCCAAATTCCTGACTACTGGGTCTACCCTTAGGGATGTGTTATTTAATGAGGTAGTTTCTAGGGACAGGGGACTTCCTTAAGGCTAGTGTTATGCATTTCTTAGCATTGAGTTTGAGACCATTACTGTGGCACCAGTTATTTGTCAGAGTCAGCCTTTCTTGGGGGATATTTGTCTCTTTTGGGGGGGGGGGGATTCTGTGACTGCACCTAGTTTGGAGTCCTCTGCAGACTTGGTCAGCTAAAGACCATTGACATTGGCCTTAAGATACCAAAAAGTAGTGGACCCAGCACAGAGCCCTGAGGGGCTCCACTAGTGATTGGCCTTTTTGTGGAGGTGGACTCTCCTATCCTAACTTCTTGGGTCTTATGTGAGAGCCATCCTGCTGTCTAGCAAGTGATATGTTTTTTTTTCCTAATTCCATGAGTTTGTGTAAAATTCCGGCGTGGGCTATTGTATCAAATGATCTAGGTTGACAGTAAGTGCCATTTTGCTCTTGTCCCTTACTTTGGTGACCTTAAAGTCCAGCAGGTTGAGTAGGCTTGATCTGCCCTTGATGAAACCAAACTGTGTTGGGTCCAATGGAATGTCTGAAGATTTCCTATGTCATTGTTAATCATTTCTATAGTAAAATTTTCTATGGCTTTGCATATAAGATTAGGCAGTCTCATGGCTTGTGGAAGATGCTTGCCCTTGTGTAAGAGGGGATGACCGTTGGAGTTCTCCATTCACATAACACAAAACCTGTCTAGAGGCTGCTGTTAAATAGTAACACTAGTGATCCTTGTAGGTCATGTTTCATGCTACTTAGAAAGCTTCTAGAAGAAAAAAATCCCAATCCCTCCGAGCTACATGCACTAGGGACCTAAACCTTGTCACCACAATAAACAGAACATGCCGGAGGGATAGATTCCTGTCCCAGAGACTTCCCATACTCTGGAATAAACTACCTATCTATATCAAACAAAGCTCCTCATTAGCACTCTTCAAGAAAAATCTTGATGATTGGATGGGAAATAGGAAATTCACCCCGGGGATCACTTCTGTGGCTCTGCTCGACAGTAGCACAGGAAAATAATTTTCTTGGGTGGCAAAAGCCAGGGTACCTTTTTGGCTGGGCTTGTATAGGCCCCAGGGCCGATAGCCTACTACCTACCTACCTACCTATCAAACTTCCTGGGATGATGTAGAGGTCCATCGATATGGTATTCTTGGCCTTGCAGAGTGTGTTGAGGACTTTTTCCTGGTGATAGTTTGGGGGAGGTTATGCTGAATGGTATTTCTTGAGGGGTGGCTGTGGAGAACTGATAGAATCAGAGCCGAATTTGTCGGCCATTAGATTTGCTAAGTTTTCAGGCTCAATGTAAGTGGCTCTGCTTACAGTTCTGTACATTGCTGTGTATTGCCTTTGAGGTTGCAGACATAGCTAAAACCAGCCTTGTGGTTGTCTTGGCCTGGGAGTCTATTTTTACCTCAAATTTGGCTTTGGTAGATTTGCCCTCTGGGCTGCCAGTTGCCTGAAATTTTGTTTATGTTGACTTGCTACTTTTGTGTACGGTACTGTTTATAAATGTCATTTTCTAGAATCTGCAGGATTTTTTTTGTGATGATGCATTATGAATGTATGTAATTGCTGTGAATTTATTAAAAATATCTGCCTGGAGCAAAATATCCTCGGTCTTTCTATCCAGAATCCCCAGTTTACTTAGTGTTACTGTACTGGGACGAATCCAAGGTATTTCCTTAGGCCTGGAGATTTTGTAGTATTTTAAATTGCTTGAATTGGAAATATAACTCAAAATTCTAAGATTCCTGTGCAAGAGAGAAAGGGTTGCTGTCAAGTTTGACTATTCTGAGCAGATCAGAATTAACACTACTAATGCATCAATAATAGGTCTGGAGGAAGAGAAATTACATCTTGGGACAATGATGAGGTTATTGGACATGGTCCTGTGATACTAGCAAAGAATTGCTAAACACCTTGGCAGACTACTGTTGTGATTATTTCACTGACTCTGCCTCAAATCTTCTCAAAACCAGAGCAGTGTAATGCTGGAATATGAGACCTAGTAGTTGAGAGTTATTCACAGCCCTTTATTTCAAATGTAGTTTCTAGCGATTTCATTCTAAATCTTGCTAGTTTCTATCCTAGGTAGAGGAAAATACATGTTGTCACTTTTGTGGCATTAGATTAAAAAGTTGATCTGCTCTTTGGTTGAATAGTTTTGCTTTAAATACAAGTTTTATTTTTCTTTTAACCTTGATTGTGGTACAGTTAGGGACAAGGGGAAAGTGTTAGCCCATGTGTACCTTCTGAGCTACAGGGTACTATTTTTAACTTTCTCATGTCTGTTGGAGAAATGCAACACACTCCCTAAAGGCTATAAATCAGTGCAAGGAGCAAGTGTGATTAGTGTGAGACTGGTGACAAAAGGGATAAGAAGTAGAAGTGTTTCTCTTATTAGCATGGGGCAATTTGATCAGTTTTATTGGATAGGATTTCTAAAGAGGTGAGGGATAAATGTGCACAAATGAGGAAGAAATAATTTGTGAAGGTAAGTTAGTCTGCAAGAGGTGTATTTACCGAATTACGTGGTAGAGCGGTGGTGGTGCTGCGGTAGCGTTGTCGCCTCACAGTAAAACATCCTGTTCGATTCTCAGCTAAAGCATCTTCTGTGTGGAGACATGCGTGAATGGGCGTACCTTCGTTGAAGGTTGTGCATCAGAGCTGGCAACTCGGCACGTAAAATTCTACTGCCAATCATTAGCGGACCAGAGTTCCGCTGTGGCGACCCCTAACTGGGAAAAGCCGAAAGATGCAACAACGTGGTAAGTGTACAGACAGAGTACTACTACAGATGCTCTCAAGCTACATAAACGGGCAGCAGAAGGGTCATCAGTGTAAGGGAAGAAGAAAAGTGGAGTGGATAGGGAAGAGGAGGGGGAGTTGGACTCTAATGAATATATAGATAATAATCACAGTTTTCAACAAGTGCAAGTGAAGTCTAAGAAAAATAGAATGGGGTTAGAGGATTTGCAAATTAACCCAGCAAAGAGTGACTTGATAGTTTTGGATTCCATATATGAAAATGAGACCTCCAGGCCAAGACTAAGATAGTTGAAAGTGGACCTGATGGTTTACCTAAAGAAAATATTTTTAACAGAGATGGGTGAGAGCACACAGGTGGCGGGTGATGATATTTCAGACTATAAGATTGGTAATGGTACTAGCACTTTGTGTTCAAACTCAGCTGGGCAAATTTGGGTTATAGGAGACTCTGTGTTGAGGGGAATGAAAACATCTAAGACTGGGCAAGCCAGAAGGTTGTGGAAACTGCACTGCATGGAACTAACATGAGATACATCAGGAAGGGAGTATTTAAGCTGATTATGCAGGAAATAATGACCGGTAGGACTGATTTGGAGGCAATATTAAGAGGTTAACATGATTACTGAGCATTGTTCCCTTTGTAAAATTATCTTAAACATTTTTCCTCCTACCAGGTATGGTAAGGTACTCAAATCTGTTGCTAGTACTATGAACAGCTCATTTAAAAGGATGCTGGAGACCAGAAATTTCCATATATATAGAGAGGGAATAAATGTCACATGCCATACTTTGCTACTTTTGGCTACCATTTGAGCCACCAGGCTAGTAAAATTTAGAGTATTTTTTTTTCTTATTTTAGGACTCAAATATGTCAAGAGTTGGCAGTATTTTTTTAAACAAGAAACATCTTTGCCTGTGTCGTATGTGATAATTTAATTACATTTATATAAATGAAAATCCATCCTGATACATTTCTAGTTGCCAATGTTCAACATCACAAGCTACGCTGACACAATTGTGATTGCAAATATTATACATCACTTATCTATCCAGTTATTGTCAGTCAAACATCACATAGCTCATTCAAATCCTGCCTTCTTTTAAACCTCATTCCTCCTCTTCATGTATTGCTGCCACAGTTTCAATGTTTCCTGTGTAATTTGCTCCTACCATTTTTCTAAAGATTCCAATTCCAGTTGTTTTGTCTCTGTTACTATATTCACTACTGCTAGTACAGTAGGTTTAGATTTGATTTCCATTTTCTAGTAATTGCTTTTTTGGCAACCACCATAGTTAGATTCTGCAAGGCCTTAGTATGTCTAGGCAGTTCTGGTTCTGTATCATAGCTCAAAAAATAATTTCCGTAATTGCACCAGTTTGCTCACCCAGTATCTCTGACAAAGCATTCTGCAGGGAATCTTTAAAGTTTGACAACTCTGGAATTAGCAGTATTGATAACATAATATCAACAGTATTATGTCCGTTTTCTGTATTTCAGCATGTCAGTGTTCAACTAGAAAGAAGAATAGTTTAGATGCAAGTTTAACATCCCCTTTAATGTGTTTCTGATAAGGATAAAGAGCCAGTGTGTAACTCTAGCCACCAGTTAATCACTTAAAGTGCAGGTAAATTAAATAACAAAGTTAGTGGGTTAAGGAAAATATATTAAATCTCAGGATTCAGTTTATTACTGAGATTACAGTTGGTCTTAGTACCCAAGGGGCCCAATTTGGATTATTTTGGTGGTGCCCCTCAGCTGATCCTACCACCCTAACTCTACCTCCATATTATCTTCCTAGATGGAAGAGTAGTAGTTCATATAGTGTCTGGAATCTATGCTATCACTGCATAATAATGTTGAAGTGATGTGTTCATGTTTTATCTTGTATTTTGTTACAAGACATGTTTAAAGAAGTAACCCTAGATTACTGCCAGACCTAACATCTCTAGTAGTTCCCTCTATGTCTGCTTAACTCCCTCAGGTGCACTATACGTGACCTATTTTTACTGAGGGCTTGTATCTTTATGGTGCTTCATTGGATGGGTGCACTCTTGCTCACCAATAAACATGTGCCCAAACTCCTGTAGTACTGCCCAGATCTCTTCAACTTAGATATGAGATAGCTGCACCCCCTTTGTCTCCCCCATTGCACCCGCCTAGTCTCCCCCACTGCATTTAGTTTCTTTAATGTTTCCTCTGTCAGTTTCTCCTCCTTTTCCCCCATTTGACTAGCACCTTACTCGCTTTCACATTCCATGCCCAACAGTAAGGCATACTGTAAGTAATTTGTTCTTTATGTATAATTAATAGGTTCATAGGTGTGTACTAAGCTAATGGCCCTGGAGTCTTTACAAGCATAGCCCATAGCAGTGCCCTGGCATCATGCTGCCTGACATTAGTTCCCAGTGCCTCTAAGTAGAGCTACTGGAGTGATCCCTGGGGTGAACTTTCTATTACCTATTCACTCATCCACCAAGATTTCTCTTGAAGAGGGACAGCAAGGTGCTCTTCTTGACATGTATGGGAAGTCTATTCCAGAGCATGGGCAGTCCCCGAGTGAGGAACCTGTCCCTCCAGCATGTTCTGTTGATTGTGGTAATGAGGTTGAGGTCTCTGGAGCATGTGGTGTGGAGGGATTGGGATTTCTTTAGATGTAGCATTTCTAACAGAGCTGGGTCAAACATGACTTTGTAAGTCGAGCAAAGAACACCTCTAAGTAGGTGATATGCGACAGAGAACACCTGGAGTCTTTTGAGTCTGTCAGTGTAGAACATGTTTTTATGCCTAGGATCCTCTTTGTGAGGTACTTCTGTGGCCTGTCCTGTTGTTGCAGGTGTCTAGTGAGGTACATGCCAAATGGGGCATTATACTCAATGATTGGTCTAATGAGGGAAAGAGTAGAGCGAGATGATTACCTCTTTCTTCCTGGATGCAAAACCCGTGGTAATGAGATGTGCCACATAGAGGGACTTTTCTGACCACAGTGGCAATGTGGTGGTCGAAGGAGTGGTAGCTGTCAACCTGCATTCCCAGATCTCTTATAACACCTTCAGTGTTCAGTGGGCTCCCATCGATGCGGTAATTAGTGGGAACTGAGTTTTTCCCAAAGGGGATGAAGACACACTTTTTGGCATTAAGCTTAAGGCCATGGTTTCGACACGAGTCATTGGTATCAGTGAGACCTTTCTGTAGGATGCCTGCATCAGTTGGGGAGTTAATAATGGCTCCCTGGCTCCCAGATTGCAGTAGTCTGTGAACTTGGTCAGCCAGAGTCCCTTTGTGTTGGCTTGGACTTCTGAGAAGTAGATGTCGAACAGAAGAGGACCCAGGACCGATCCCTGCGGGACTCCACTCGTGACTGGTCGGCAGTCTAACTTGGAGCCTACTACTTTCACACTGTGGGTTCTGTCTGTGAGCCAATTTGCAACCCACCTAGTGATATAGGAGTTGATGCCTAGTTTGGTGAGCTTATAAATTATTCCCGAGGGAGGAGTGGTATCAAAGGCCTTGGCCAGATCGAGGTAGGCTGTATGCACTGCCTTGCCTTCATCCACAGCCCTGGTGACTGACTCCAAGAAGTCAACCAGGTTGAACAGGCATGATCTCCCTTTCACAAAGCCAAATTGCTTGGGGTCTAAAGTTTGGAGATTTCCTATCTTTGTTAATCAGGTCCATGATGATGTAGTCCATAACTTTACATATCCGACTCTTTCAGGCTAATGGGGTAAAAATTATCAGGGTCTGTAGTTGCTCCCCCTTTATGGAGAGGGATGACTGTAGCAGTGTGACATTGGTAGGGACAAAGCCTGAGGTGAGGCTGTGACAGAACAGGGCACACAGATGTGGTGCCAGTTTGCTTTGTAGTTCATGTAGAACATGGCCAGTGATATTATCTGGTTCCATGGAAGCTGTATTCTTGGCCTTGGACAATGCAGCTTTAACCTGTGCTGCAGTAATGCTGGGTGCCTGGCATTCTTCCAGTATTTTGATTGGTCCTTTAGGAGGGGAGAGAGGGGTAAAGCTGGCACTGAATCTGTTGGCCAGTATGTTGGCAATATCTGTTGGCCCAGTATAGGAGGTACCATTGTGCAGTAACTCGGAGTAAATCAGGGTCTTGCCATGGAGGTTCTTGATAAAAGTATAGAAGGCTTTGTAATTTTTAGTGTCTGCCACAATTCTGTCTTCATAGCTTGATTTAGAGGATTTGATGAGGGATTT
The DNA here is from genome assembly GCF_019279795.1 of Protopterus annectens. Taxonomy (NCBI): domain Eukaryota; kingdom Metazoa; phylum Chordata; order Ceratodontiformes; family Protopteridae; genus Protopterus; species Protopterus annectens. Next base: position 975,878,461 of record NC_056747.1, read on the forward strand.
CAACTTTTTGTTGAGGTTAATAAGGGAGTTTTTCCAGTTTTGGGACTTTACTTGTTTTCTGCAACATTTTCTTCCTTTTGTTGTAGAGTTTATTAATGGCAGGAGACCACCAGATTGGCTTCCCTTTTTTGTAGGAGAACGTCTTGCTTCTGTTGGGTATGGCTAGTTCTATGCATTTTATGTACATGTTTGTACAGTGCATTGGTTATGATTCGGCTGTCATGCAGCTGTTTTCATTGGCGTGGGTGACGTGAAGTTAGCCACCTCTATTTTTAGGAGCCCAAAATCAGCTTTGGAGAAGTTTTTCATGGTGGTTACCTTTGCGGGGGGGGGGTGGGTGAGATGTGGATTTCCATGGTGAGTTTATGGTCAGATCTGACCAGGGAGGGATTGACTACTGGTGTAGTGCGACGGTTGCCCATGTTAGTAATAACCAGGTCAAGGATGTTGCTTCCTCTAGTGGAGGTCAAAATGAGCTGGTCCAGGGCATTGGAATTGATGAATTCCAGGAAGCGTTGTGCCAGTGTACTGGTACTTGAGTAGTTCTCCCAGTTGATGGAGGTGTAGTTGAAGTCTCATAGTATGAGAGTGTTGAGGTGGACCTTGATAGATTCCAGGGTGCTTAGAAACATGAAGTGAGAGTCTAGGGACATGGTTGGGGACCTATCGCTGGCTATGACCTGGATTGCCATCTTACCCAATGTTAGTTATACCTGAAATATCTTGGATGCGTTATGCTGGGCTACTCGTCTGGAGGTGTGCATAACCTTTATGAATATGGAGACACCTCTGCCTTTGGAGCTACAGCCCATGTTTCGGGGGTGAAAGGTGTGGAATGAGTTGTAGCCTGGTAGCGCAGGGGTGCTTTCTGCCACTTTCAACCAGGTCTCAGTTACAGCACAAATGTCGATGTCCTCCATTTTTGAGGAGTGCTTCAAGTGAGTGCATCTTGAGATTTAAACTTCTAGCATTGAGCAGCATAACCCACAGATTGCATTTATTTATAGCTGTTACAGTGGTAATTTGGTCTTTGGAACACTGCCTAAAAAGGCACTATAGGGGTGGCAAGAGCCTTGGCCAGTACCCAGAAACCCAGGGGTGACCGATGCAGGCCATCTCTAGCAAAGCATCGAGGTCTGTCAGTCATGTCATCCCAAGCAGACATGTACTGGATCCCCTTATAATGACACCAGAAACTTAGCCAATTGTTGAAGTCCAATCATTTTTTGTTTGTACTGCGGTATCCTTCTGGATGACTGTAGGATACTGCTCGGGGCTTAGGGTCATATCTGCCTGGGTCATATAATCCGAGAGCTCCACCATGTCTCTCTTCATGTAGTCCAGGGAGGTGCATCTCTGGTCATTCACACCCACATGGACACTGACAAGAGTCATACTTGTTGTGGAGTGACCTGAGTGTGTGCGTTGGATTCTAGCACCTGATAGACATCTGACTGTTACTAGGTTCGTCTCCTCACTCAACCTAGTGAGTGAGACATTTGTATGCCTCACTATTGAGTCACCTATGATTAGTGTATTAGGTTAGGTGTTTAACTGTGGGGGTTTAGGTTGAGGGGCACACTGTGGAGGTGAGCTATGTGTCCTGTGGTTTGTGCTGTGTTGTGGTAGTCGAGTGCGTTTCTTTCTTGGAGGTCTCTGCTGTTTGGGTAAATTTCTGTTGAGAACCTCCGCGAGGGTCAGTGTGTGGTTTGTGTTTTTGAGAGAGATGCTATAGTGGATGTTCTGGAGGGCTATGTTTTTTATGTGGTGTGGTGCAGGTGTTGACCTTCTCTTGACCAGCTAGTCCAGTCTTGGCTGGAGAGTGCATAGCTTCCAATTTGGTGATAAGTGCATCTCTCACAAGTCTGAGTGTCGGGAGGTAAGAGGAGAGGGTTGTCTGTGTACATAAGGCAGTTGCTACACTGCTTCAGAATGCCCAAGTGCACCAGGTTAATGGGAGAAAGCACAGGGAACTGCCCTTTAATCATGCCAGGAGGGGTGGTCATAACTACTAAGTACTGGAGCTATTTCCGTGAAGAACAGCTAGTGCTGATGGCACTTAGGTGTGTTGCACTTCAACAGGTTTTTTAGCAATTATTGTAAGAGAGAAAGAACTAGCAAGATTCAAGGGAAAAACTGAAAAGCAGACTTTCTGGCGCCAGTAATAGTTTACCTCAACTCGGCGCCGCTAGACGGAGCTTAAACAAGTGTAAACCTGCACAAACTTGTGCTTTTTAAAACAGTTGAAAGGGATGGAAAAACTGCCCAAATGGTCAATAAACTGCAATTTCTGGGCCAGAAACTACTCCTCTTGTGGTAGATAGCCTACCTAGTGCTTACCAGTCCCACTGATAGGCTAGAAGGCTTTCCTCCACCACAAGGCTTGGGGGAGCTCAGAAGCTTACAAACAGTCCTGGATACAGCAAATCTGTATCTGGACTTTACTTGTTATAAGAAAGGCAGGAAACAAGCTTACTGCTTTTTTTTACAGAAAAGCAGTTAAAACAGAAGTTAAAACAATTTAAAATGCTATGCAAGCTAGCACACTTGAGCGTGTAGCAATTTTAAAGCAAATACAGTTTAAAAACATTATACTGTATGGTGCTATGACAGTGTGCAGGTATTCTTACTGATATTACTGACTAAATTCTTGTATCATATCTGCTTATAATTGTGTCCATTTATACTTTATATCCTTACTGATAAGTACTTTAGACAATCTAGGGTGTCGGGGAGATGCTGGAGACAACACCAGACAAGATCGCACAGTTAAGAACAGGCTTATTTTGAAGCATGAAACCTGGCAAAATCTTCAGACTCATCACAGCCCGTAGCTCTCAACTTATATGCCAGTCTTCTCAGATGTCTGAAAGTACTGGACAATTGAACCAGAGGTGGCTGCATTTAATGGTTGTGGAAAGACTTCGGGAGCAAAAAAAAAAAACATGAAAATTTTCAAATCTCCATTATACATTCTCATCTTATTTTGCCCATTTTTTTTCATAATATTTCCTGCATTGCTCTGAATGGTTGGAGTGCCTTATACAATTAATTCTCAAAACATGTTAGTCAATATGTTTCTCCTGAATGCATAGATAAAATTGGCATTGCTTACAAACCACTCCACTTATAAATATTTCTGAACGCGTGTATTGATTTATATAGTTTGTTAGACTTGGTAAGTGGACTGGTGTATGCAGATCTTTGCCAGCTATATCACGAGTCACAAGGGAAACAGTAAGGATTATATGCAGGGATAATTTCAGAGTAGTCAGTAAGCATCATATTTTGCCAGATGGGAGAAAATGAAAATGTCTTGAGGAAATCCAAGTGGGAAGGTGGGAAGAAATTGAAATGTCTTGAGGAAACCCACGTGGATATAGAAAGAATATGAAAAACCTAGTTTCATCATCTTTCTACAATACACTTCTGCTTGTAACTCTTCCCCAATCCAGTCCATCCATTTTCTAACTTTGATTGTTTGCCAATGGATTATGAATGCAAAATCATTTTTGTCCAGCTCTGCCTTCCGCCACTTAGCACATATACCTAATATTTCAATTCTCTAGGATTATTTTGCTCATATTGGTGACTGCAGCAGCTTTTCTCTACCATATATAGCTCTCAATGTCCAGATTTTCATGGAATGTACAGATTTTTGCATCTTATTTTTGGTCTGATCCTCTTAACGTCTTTTGCTTTCTGGAAACTCCCTGAGGAGTGAATTTACTAAATAATGGAATGCATTTTAGTTTCAGACTTCATATTCTTCAGAAAATGCATGAGAACATGAGTCATGTTCTAGCAACTTTCTAAATTTATAAAAGCAGTATTTAAAATTAGTCTGTATTTTTGGGACTTAGTCCCCCTATTATTTCCAGCTTATCCAGATTTATTGCACTGAGAGGTTGAGAGGTATGCTTCCATACTGCTAACATTCTGTCACAACTCTTGATCAAAAGTTCTGACATCACACTATTTTTTATGCTTACTGTTCCACAGTTGTATCTTGGGGTGGCCACGGTGGTGCAGCGCGGACAGGTGATCTGCTGTGGCGACCCCTAAAAGCCGAAAGAAGAAGAAGAAGATTCCACAGTTATATCTTGTTCCTTATAGTTAAGGAACAAATCAAAAATTGCATGTCTGCAAGAGAAGCCAAAGAAACCACAGTACCACTCTGTTTTCATATCAAGCCTGGTCTTGATGTCTTTTGAGACCGTAACTGGGGCAGTACACAAGACCCAATGGTTAATTCGCCCAGCTTTGAGTTCATATCCCTGTTGAGCACTTTAAAAACAACTAACCACTATGGCAGTGTGAGTACTTAACACTATCAGCCATGTAACAGGAACAAAGGTGAAGTTACTTACAACACAGGACTAGTTAGTAGTATAATGCATAGTGGAAAATGTAGTCCTCTCCACTAATATTACTACTGATTAGTACAAGAACAAGACTAGCAGCAGGAAAATACCTTGCACTTTGCTATAATATCTTACAGGCAAATCTCTGTGCCACTTAAGGCATAACACTGTCATAGCCTAGTGTGTAGCCCCCTGAGGAAGTGGGGCCCTATTAGGCCAAATAGGTACACCTGACCTAAGACAAGTCCTGGCTAAGATCAATGATTAGAAGTGGGATTAAAAAAAAATCATCGGTGAAGGAAGTTGTAGAAAAATATATATATTTTTTCAAGAAAGTTAGTTAATGGATAAATAAATACCTTATAAAGAATGTGATCATATGGTGTAATAGAAAGTCGACTTCCTTTGATGAATGCAGAATATATAAAAACATTAGAGACAGAGTAATAAGTTATGTAGAGAATGTTTAAGGACACTGTCTAGTAGGAATGCTGATACTTACAAGGCGTTTACTAGAAAAGTTAGCTAGGAAATAAGCAAAAATATATTTTGAGGGAATAATGACTGAACTGGATATAGTAATTGATATTTTCATCAATTTGTATGAAGGGATTGGGAAATTTCCACCTACTCAGAATAGAGATTCATTAGTTTGCATTAACGCCAGTGATTTGTGTCCTGTCATACAAAAAATATGGTAAAGACATTTCTGAATTTTACAAAAAGACCAAAGCTCTTGAACCTGATAGATTAGATTGAACATTTTCTGTACAATATCAAGGGTGTTTGTGTCAGCAGTGATTAGAAGTGGAATTAGTCCCAGTGTAGTAGAAAGAAGCTATAGTTATTCCTATTCATAAAGGAAGGATGTTGGTGATAAAGAACTTCAGATGGAATACCTTGACTAGTTTATTAGGAAAGTGCTTTGAAAGGGTAATAAGTTTTTAATTGACCTTCTGGAGGGTAATATATATATGGGGACTTATTTCAATATGGATTCTCTAAAGGAGGATCTACTGTAACTGATATTATTCATTTCTAGCCTGATGTGGTATGTGCACTTGATACAGAATTCCTGTGGCTATTGTCCTCCTTAATCTAACTAAAGCGTTCAGCTCTGTAAAACATAGCCTGATCTGTTCAGCCTTAAGGGGCTCTGGTTTCAACCCATATGTAGTCTGACGGATTAATATCTGCTAGAGTGGAAGAGTAGCTAGGGTCTGTCTTAAGAGAAGTAAATTAAGGGAATTTAACACTGGCAGAGGAGTCCCCCAGGGCTCATTGTTGAGACCATCTCATGTCTTGTTTCCTTGTAGTTGGAAATTGTTGGACAGGAAAGTGTGCAGACTGTGCTAAATTTAAAGGATTTGCGGCTTCAATTTACTATTAGAATATTTCCAACATTACTTGGGCAAACTACATGAGTGGATACAACTTGATCGGATAGAATTTAATTATAGGAGGTTAATAATAGGATGAGTTTTCAAGGATGTGAGTAATATTGTTATTATATGTTGCTCACTATCCGGGTGAATTCTAAGAATAATTTCATCTAGTGAATATAAGGTGTTGACCAATCTGTAAATCCCTAATAAGGTCAGTTGTAGAGCATGTATTTTTTTTTGTATGTATTCGTATACGGATATGAAAAACTTTAAAAAAAAAAAAAAAAAAAAAGTGTACCAGGAAAATAGATACACAAACAGAGATTGAAGTCTCTAAGCCTATACTAATTTTGTTATAGAATTATAGTAGGTGCTTGATATGATCATATAAATGTATTACGAAATGAGAACTGGAAACATCTTTGGGTATACCAATAATTAGACATGAGATTATAACTAGGGGTAATCATTTGCGAGTCGACTTAGAAGATATGAATACTAAATCAGGAAGGAATTTTTTTCGTTGCATAGCAAATCAGAAATACTTTTTTTTAACCAAAGGAGGTAAGACTGACTGACAATTTAGACCTTCAAAAGGCAGTCAGATCAGTGGTATGATGGGGTTTTAGTGGGTAGTTTCATTGTGGAGAGTGGCTTGTAGTGGTCTGTTATGAGGTTTAATATTCCATTTGAAATATTGAAACATTGAAACTTTTGTTTCCTCATTATACCTTCCCTTCACATCCATGTCCTATGCTTGTTTTTATACTTTTATAAGAACCATAATCTTCTGTTTTATCAGAACTTGGAGCCCATCTCTGATTTACTATCTCTAATTAAATTTCTTGAGAAATTGCTATTTATACAGAAAGTCTGTGTAAATAAAGTATGGAATACTGGAACATCTTAGCATAGCTTCAGCAGAAGGGCATTTACAGTCACTGATACCATCCATACTAATATGAAGAAAGAAAATTTGACTAAGTCTAGAGGGATTGTGAACTTATAAACCATACAGTAGTCTTTTGCAGCTTAGTAAGGTGTACTTTAATGAAGACCTTCTTAAATGGTTTATCTGCATCTCCGGCAGAAGTGTAGTATTTAGCTTTAAGGCAGTATAAACTCTTGCTTTAGATGATTGCCACTGTTGAAGTGATACCTTGACCCTGTGTGCAAAAATGGGAACCCCCTGGTTGTGGCTGGATGGAAAGAATGCAGATTAGGATGAGAATCTTCTTAACACCCTCCCCCCCCTGCTCTTTCTAAATAATCCTGCCATTGACATACTCTGAACATCATCTTTATAAAGACAATCTCATGCTGTGCTTTGATAACTATCTACTTACAAATTTTTAGGAGCTGGAGATGCGTACATTTTATTACACTTAACACCAATAATATCCAAGTTATGATTTTGAAACTTTTCAGATATTGCTTACAGTGCCCCCCCCCCCCCACACACACACACACACCTTGTGTTTTTAATCCTAACAAATTCTTTGTGACCCAAGTTCACCAGTACAAGTATTTGGATGTTTGTTTGGACCCTTCTCTCAGTATTCAGCTGCCACACTTAGTGGGTTGCAGCCAAGGTCTTAAAGCACTGTAAAGAAGCCAAGCCATGCCCAGATAACTGGAGCAGAATATCTGGTTGCGAGTAGTTTTTAACTTTCAGACTTGAAGTACTACTGAGATCCCCAGAAGCCCTAAATAACATCATGCATTTATGGGCAGCCCTAGAAGCCCTAAATAACATCATGCATTTATGGGCAGCCCTAAGTAAAATATTTGACTGTTTGATGCAAGGCTAGATCATTTTTTAAACTTCGACTGAGCTCATTGTCTGCCATTTAACCAGAAGAGACCTTTATTTTTCTCAATCGTTTACCATCGTCATTGACTGTTTTCCTTATTCTCATAAGGAAAATTATGCCACTTACCTCAGTGCACTGTAAAGATGCTAGGTAAAGCATTGCTCTTATCAAGGCTGCAGTTTACTGTTGCTGTTGAGAAAGCTTTCTTCAATGTCAGGCCAGAAACAGAGTTCATTGCCCCCTGAATTAGGACATGCAGATAATCCTGTTTCATTTAAGCCAAAACTGCTTGCACGTCACGCAGAACAGGCAACCTGCAAATGCTATAAAATACTGGCTGTTTATCCTTTGTTTCTGTTTTTAAAGATAGATTTTTCCTCCATGAAATAGCACATCAGAGTTCTGGAAGTCATACAGATTTATTACTGGCAGTTTTTAAGACATTTGGCAGTGGTGATGCTCTTTTTTAACTCTCTCTCCTTATTTTTATTGCAGCTGTGCTGTTAATCTGCTTCTTTGAATATTTGTGTTTGTTTATCTAAGGATTATAGTGTATTTAGGCTGCACATATGATGCACCTAGTAATTGCCTGAAGTTGCAGTTGCATCTGTCATGCAATATTCTTTACTGTTGCATCTGCCTACTGATCCCCTCGAACATCATTTTCCCTTCCTGAATTCTGCCAATGACTTTGGTCAGGGTTGCGGCTGAAATGGGTCATTGGATAATTCCCAATGCATTGTTAACAGACAGAATGGATTTCTTGTTTACAGAGCGAGTCCTACTTAAAGCGGTTCCCTTGTATCTTTCACTTTCAACCCCGTCTGATGCATTTATCTTCAGTCATGCAGTGCAGCCTAACTAGTGAAGATCATGACTCTCAATTGTACCTCATTGAGGGATGTTCTTCATTCTGAGTCTTAAAGTCCATGTTCTTCCCATTTCTACAATGAAAGGGTCTGTTGCACATGCAATATTAACTTTTTTAAAACTGTTATTCATGGTAAGTAGTGAATTATTATAATTCATCAAAAAAAAACTTTTTTAAAGGTATAAATTTATTTATTTGACATTTGTTGACCGGGTTGGTCCATCTGGGCCGAGGCCCTTTTTCAGTGGAGAAGTTACAAGAATAAAAACATTTGCTAATGCACAAAAAAAAAAAAATATCTAACAATGTAAAACAAGTATACAGTGATAATACTGATTACAGATTATATACGTTGTTGGCTAGCTATGTATGTATACAAGGCAGGTAGTCCAGGAGAGATTGAATTTAAAGTAGAGAGAGAGAGAGGAAGCTAGTAAGGAGTGATTTGGTAGCAGTGAAGGAGAGGTAAGAGTGCAACAGTAGCTGTTGACCATTCTACTGGTGAGGAGATAGATATAGTAAAGGACAGTTTGGGGTAGAAGTAGGGAAAGGGTTTAGTGGGGAAGAAGGGAGGGTGAGTTTGGAAGGAGGTAGTGCTAGGTACTAGTAGGAGAAAGAGGTGAGAGATGGGGCTGGAGAGGTGGGTTAGTCGGGGGCTGAGAACAGAGGCAGAGTTTATTTAAGCTAAGGTGATTTCTCACAGTCTTTTTGAATAGAAGTTTGGATGTAGTGTTACGTATGTCGAGTGAGAGTTTATTCCAGTGTTTGGTGGGGTAATAGCTGTACCGGTTTTTGCCTATGTTGAGTTTGGGTTTGGTTCTGGTCAGAAGGTGTTGGTCAGAGTTCTGGAGTGGCCTAGTTGGGGTGTAGGATGAGATGATGGGTAATATTCTGGGGCAGAATGTGGGCTGGTATAGAATGGAATGGATTATTTGAAGCTGAAAAAAGAACACATTTCAACCAAGCTTCCTAGCTGAAGCTGTTACTAAGCTGTTTATAAGTGTTCCACATTTTGAACCATTTGTTGCACATTGAAAGAGTGGTAGTCCACATTTCGGAGTTGAAAGGCAGAAAGCTATGGTAAAAATGTTTGAATGCATTTTTAAAAACGTGACCTTAAACATGTTAATAGCAGAATTTAAATCTCTAAACCATTGTGCCCATAGCACAGTTTTGGGGCAAACCTTCTTAGTGGTTCAGCTAATCACAATGTGCAGAACCTGCATTCCAAACCAATTAACAGTTGGCAACTTTTTGAAAAAGGACTACTGTAGATTTAAACTGAAAAAAAATTGCTTTTTTTTTCTCAATCTTATCTTGATGGCTCTCTGTATGTATGCAAGTGTATATATGCTGATGTCCCGCAGTAACGCAAATAGTGTTTTTAAGTTCTACCTCAGAATGTCTTGTTGGGGGAAACCATACTGATAACTTTTTTCAATAAAGCTTTCCCCTTGCCACATAAGGACATAAAGTATACAGTGGAATTTTTCAACAACCTTCTTCTGGCATTTTTATCCACCTAGAATGGCAGTAGCAAGAATTATTACTTTTTAGAGAATCTCTGGAGCGATTGCCAGCAAGTTATTTTTAGTGACTTACTGATTTAGGTTTTTTAAGCTACAAATAGTATGAAAATTAAATTACTTTTGTAAAAGCAAAGACTTAGTTAGATATGTATGGGACATGTTCCCTCATTTCTTTCCTCTTTCAGCCAATGGTATCACTACAGCTGGAGCTGTACTATTAGGTGTGATTTACTTCACTAAGTAGCAGACCTGTTTAGCTGGTGTTCCAGGAAAACTGTGCCTTTGTTACAGCAGTAGTTTGTATTCTGTTCCTTCAGAAGCATTTTTTGTTGTTGTTTATGGTTCTTGCAGGAGTGTAGTAGGGAAAGGTTGCCAATATCTTGCTGAGTATGTGGGATTCTGTGCCATAAATCTGAAATGTATTGGGAAGTAAGATACAAGAGCCAGTGAGACAACTTCCTAGAGTAAATTATTGTAAGATTTCATGCAAATTTAGCATGGTATGTCCAGTGAAGTCTGACTAACTTTGATACACAGTCATATATAAATGTTTGAAATTGTGTATTAAGCAGGTAGGAAGACGCACACTGTGAATGTTTCATAGCCTATAGTTGTGTGTAAAATACAGACTAGGACTGGTTCTTTTGCACTTCCAGTTAGCAAGGAAACTCTGTCAAATATTTCTTAGAGTCCATCAGTTTTAAATAAATGCGTTTTTCTTTCAGACACTAGCATCTTTATTGCTGTTCTTTTTCATCACAGGCAACCAAACAGTATATAATTAACATTTTCAACTGCCGAGAAATTATTTGTCAGATTCAAACCTTGTGCAGTTCTGCTAGTCAAAGCTAAGATAATGAGTATAGATAAATACATTAAAGGTGTAAACTGCAGAATAAATTTGATAAGGGCACTTAACCTTTTTAGTATGAAGTTCTCCCATCTCTTTTTTTTATTCTTAGTTAAAAGAACTTTTTGATTTCTACTATCCTCTTGAAGTTGATCCTAAGCGCACCATTGAAGAGAAGTTTGATCTAATGCTTGCTTGGTAAGTAATGGCTTTACTTATTTTGGTGTACTGCCTTTGAATGTTTCACAGTTGGTGCAGAAGATTGTTTATAAACTGTTCTTGAGCTGCTTTCTGTAATCCAGGGTTTGAATTCCTTAGCCTCCATTACTGTTTTGATTCTGAGCAAATCTGTTAACCATACAGTGCTCTTAGACTGCATCTGAAAAAGGTCGCTGTGGATCAGTGTACTACCCCAGTTAATGAACACAGGTAAGTGTGCTTTTCTTTTCTGATATGCACACATTCTTTTGTTTGTGTCCAAGTAAACAGTCCTGTGCAGCGATTTTTTTTTTTTTTTTTCAGCCTTTTGTATCCGAACCCCAGTTTATCCTTTACTCTCTTATGCCTCTTACCTTAGTGAATCCATTCCTAAACACTCATATGATCCTGATTTAGACCATGCCTTCTGGCAAGTATAAAAAAAATGGTGCCAATATTCCAGAGGGTTTAATTTCCTTACCTACTTACAAAATAAATTCCTATATTGCCTATCACCCTATCACCTCTAGTTAGGATCACTATTTCCAAACGTCCTGCCTCTGTCTAGTCTTAAAAGATTACATAAGCTGGCGCATCAGACTGTGAAAAGTAACTGATTTGGCCTGTCCTTTGCTGAACTATTCCAGTACAGAAATGGATCGGTTTTGTTTTTCTGCCATGTAAATCTCTGATACTGAATAGTTGAACTCTAAACTCCTTTTCTTCAACACTGGTTGCAACCTGTTAGCCATAAGATCTAAATAAAAGCTTGAACTATATGTAAAGTCTTTTGCAGAACATTGTATGAGGGGCTAGACTCCTCTAGTCATAATTCTGCTGTGATGAGTATAGTGTCAGCTAACCAAATACTTGTATATGTAGGGATGCTTATAAATGGAATATAGGCCTGCAGATCACTGGAGGAATTGTAGTGCTACTGATTAACTTGGTTCTTCACTTTAACTTTTATACCCTGACATTTTGCCAAATCTAGGCAGAGTATGAAACCGATACAAAGTCTTGTCCCAGGATCAACCCAAGTAAATAAAATCTCAACAGTTAGCTGCATCTTAAACTCCTGCTGCCTCCATTTGTACCCTGTCGGCTTCTGCTGTTTAGTACAAATAGACAGTGAATGCAAATATAAAGCAAATAGTAAAGGTAGTGAGGTATCCCTGTGTCATACCCATTGGAAACAGAGTAGGGCTAGAAAGTCTGACTGCAGTCTTGATGCTGATATAAGCAAATCATAGACAATCCTGGGGGAAAGTGTGTTCTAGATAAGTCATTATGTAAAAATTATTACTCTAGTCCTACAAAATTCATTTTCAACACCAAGGCCAGGGCTGAGAACTAAGCATCTCTTTATTTGGACATTTCTATAACTTTTAGAGTTCCTATAATTTAACCTCATTTCTTTGTAATTCGCATCCTACATTAATACAGGAGCAGTTTCATTTGCATAACATCGTGTGCATATTGATTTATTTTTCAGAGTTCTTCAGTTAAATTAATAACAAAGATTTTACTGCGATATGGTTTGCATTTGCCCTTTGGAATACCAAATTACTGTTTTTTTTCCTGTGTTTTTTGTCTTTCTTATTAACATTTTGAGACCATGAAGTCCAATAGCAAGCAGGAAAGAAAGGATAAAGTAGTGAATATTTAAAGATGAATCTTTAAATGAAGCATCAAAAGACCCGGAGAAACATAAACCATTAGTATCACTTTGAATTCTGAAGGATATGCTAATATTAAAATTATTCCCAAACTGTCCTTTTCAGAAGTACTAAGTTTTCATCACTGACCTTGGTACTGTGAAAAGAGAAGATTTTAGCAGCATCTGCACCTATGGTTGTATTTCATGTCATTTTGTTCAGTGCAGTGAACCTGTTCATAGGTTGTTACTAGGCTATCGGCCATAGGGCCTATACAAGCCTAGCCATAACAATTCCCTGACTATTTCTTCCCATACTATTTACTTCCCTGGACCCCCCCTGTCTAGCAGGGCGACAAACGTGATCCCCGGGCTGAATTTCCTTTCTCCCATCCAATTGTCGAGGTTCCTTTTGAAGAGGACCAAAGAGATGCTCTGCTTGACATGTATGGGCAGTCTATTCCAGAGTCTGGGGAGTCTCTGGGTCAGGAACCTATCCCTCCAGCATGTTTTGTTTATTGTGATGGCAAGGTTTAGATCCCTGGAGCGTGTGGCTCTGAGGGCTTGGGATTTCTTTAAGTGTAGCATGTCCAACAGCTCTGGGTTTGACATGGCCTTGTATGTTAAGCAGAGATCGCCTCTGAGTAGACGTTATTCAACAGAGTATAGCTAGAGTTTTTTAAGGCCATCAGCATAGGGCATCTGCTTTAGGCCTGTGAGTCTTTTAATGAGGTATTTCTGCGGCCTTTCCTGTTGCAGATGTCTTAAGAGGTACATACCAAATGGGATGTTGTATTCTATAATGGGTCTAATGAGGGAAGTATACAGTGGGACAATGACCTCCTTTTTTCTGTATGAAAAGTCCTTAGTGATGAGGTGTGCCACATAGAAGGATTTTCTGACTGTTGTGGTGATGTGGTTATTGAAGGTAAGACCACTGTCCACTTGTGTCCCTAAGTCTCTTATCACACTTTCAGTGTTTAGTGTACTGTGACCTATGTGGTAATTCATGCGTACATGTTTTTTCCCAACGGGGATAACTATACATTTCTTGGCATTGAGCTTGAGCCCATGGCTCTGGCACCAAGCATCTGTTTCTGTAAGGCCCTTTTGTAGAGTATCCACATCCTTTGGGGATTCAATAATGGCTCCCAGTTTGCAGTCAACTGCGAACTTTGTTAAGGGTCCCTTATTGTTGGCTTGTACTTCAGAGAAGTAGATGCCAAAGAAGAGCGGTCCCAGGACTGAACCTGAGGTACTCCACTTGTCTGGAGCTGGATTTGGAGTCAGCTGCTTTTACAGTGTGGGTTCTGTCAGTAAGTCAGTTGGCAACCCATTGCGTGACGTAGGGATTAATGCCCAGCTTAGTAAGTTTATCTCTAATTCCAGAGTGGGGGATGGTGTCAAAGGCCTTGGCGAGGTCCAGATAGGCTGCGTGTACTGCCTTACCCTCATCCACGGTTCTGGAGACTGATTCAAAGAAGTCAATCAGGTTCAGGAGACAAAATCGGCCCTTCACGAACCCAAACTGGGTGGGGTCCAGTGTTTGAAGGTTGCTGCTGTCTTTGTTTACTAGTCCCATGATATGTTCCATGGCCTTGCAGATCAGGCTCGTCAGACTGATGGGGCAGTAGTTCCCGGGATCCAAGGTGGATCCCCCCCTTGTGGAGTGGGATAACTGTAGCTGTGCGCCACTCAGTGGGCACAAAACCTGAGGTGAGGGTATGATTAAACATGACAGTTGGGTGAGGTGCCAGTTCATTTTGTAGTTCATGTAGTACACAGCCCGGGATATCATCCGATCCCATGGATGCTGTATTCTTAGCTTTGGAGAGTGCGTTTTTTACCTGTGTGGCCTTTATTACAGGAATTTCTCAATCTTCTGGTATTGAGATGGGTGGTTTAGGGGGTGAGAGGGTGGTGAAGTTGGCACTGAATCGATCTGCCAGGATATTGGGAATATCCTTGGGAGTGGTATATTTAATGCCATTCTGTTGTAGCTCAGAGCACATCTGAGCATTGCCATTTAGATTCTTGACATGGCTATAGAATGCCTTGTGGTTGTCTTTGGAATCTTTGGCAATTTTATTTTCATAACTAGCTTTGGAGGATTTTATGAGGGCTCTCCACTTCTTACTGAGGCTGGTAAGGGAGTTTTTTGCATCCTGGGATTTTCCTCTTTTCTGCAGCAGTTTCTTCATTTTGTTGTAAAGTTTGTTTATGGCAGGGGGCCACCAGATTGGCTTCCTTTTTTTGGAGGAGAGCATCTTGGTTCTATTTGGGATGGCGTGCTTCATGCATGAGTGGATATGCTCGTACAGTGCCTTAGTGTAAGACTCAGCAGTCGAACTTTCAGTTTCTGTCTGCATGGGTGTCATGAAGTTTGTCACTTCTGACTTGAGTAGCATGAAGTTAGCTTTGGAGAAGTTTTTTATGGAGGCTTCCTTATTGGGGGGTGGGGGGTGGGATGTGGATGTTAAGGGTGATTAGCTTATGGTCTGACCTGACCAATGAGGAGGTGATCATGGGTGTGGAGCATTGATTTCCCATGTTGGTAATGACCAAGTCTAGGATAGTGGAGCCTCTGGTGGGACTATGGATGAGTTGATCCAGGGCATTGGAATTTATGAATTCCGAGAACTGTTGGGCAAAGGTGTTGTCTCTCATGCAACAGAAGTAAAACAAGCTAAAGCAAAATCTCAAGGTGTTGTCTCTCGCTTAACAGAAGTAAAACAAGCTAAAGCAAAATCTCAGTTTTCATCTTATCTTTCTAAGTCCTGGCTTTCGCTGTCTTAACCCCCTCCCCCCTTTTATTCCCTTGACTTAAGGAAGGATTTGAACTCTGAACACAAAGGCTGTTTAATATTAATGGAGGAAAGAAAGTTAGTCTGCTAATTTGCTATAGTTTTTATAGTGTGTGAAATTTCTCTCTTTCTGCCAGTACCAGTGCTGAATAAAAAGACCTATAAAACCATCAATCGACATTGCAATCCAATGTACAATGACTCCTTTCAAATGTTCTTTTCTCAGCATTCTATTGGTGTAAAAAAATCCTGCCCCCCCCCCTCTATGCCATAGTATTCTCACAGTGATCCATTTTATGGAATGGGGTGAGTCGTAATGGGTTGTATTCCATTTTGCTCAGACCATTTTGTTCTTTGGGCTTTGTCATCAAAGCCAAACCTGGCTGATCAACAAGGAAAACCCCATAAGTCGGACACATGTCAATGCTTGTTTCTTAAATAATATTGGGTAAGGTGGTGGGCTTAGTCAGGGTTACACATTGTGCCATGTGAAGGTGACTCAACCATGCTACATTCTCAACACCAGGCCATGCATTCCTATGGAAATACCAAAGAAACTTGCATCTCATGAGCATAGAAGAGGAAGGGCAGTTAAATATTTCCTTTATACTTTCAAATAACATACATTTTACCTTGTGCAGTATAAATGATTTGAACCTAGTACACTTATTACTGGTTTTATTCAGTCCTAACTCATGTAAGCCTCAGCATGCAAATACATTTTAAGGTCTTACCATTTTCCCCATCACAAAGACTCAAAAACATCATAGCTTCTGATAAGTCGTAGAGGAGCCTGCAACGAATACCGAGTCCGGATAAAATGTATGTATTTTATACTACTGATTTAACAAAACAAGGCTTATGTGTATTTGTTCATTTTTTTTTTTTTTTTTTTTAACTTGCCAGTTACGACAAATGCCAGAAGGGATGACAACTGTACTTAGTGTGTTAGGAGCAAGAAAGATCAATTGTACAAATCAAAAAATTCTGTCTACTGTGTCTTACTTATGAACATTTTCATTTGTTAATTGTGGTGTGGCAATGCTTGCGACCAAGTAGGACCAAACTTAAGCTACTGTTCTGTTTATCGAGCTGCTTTCAGTATTTTGTTCTCACATTTCTTTAAAGCAGTTTGCTGTGGTGCAGCCCTGGAGCGCTCAAGGTTCTGCAGGAAGATCTCTCTTAAGTGCAGGATTATAGGAATATCCAAGTCTATCCAAACTTTAACAATAAGTTAACATACACAAGAGCCAGAAAAAAAAATACTGTTTTTAAAGTGGGAGATTGTTAAACTAAAATAGTAGGCCCCTATCACATGACTTGACATCCAGTTTGAAAGCACATACTACTAGCTAAAGATTCTCTGAAAAGTATACTGTATAAATCACAGCAGCAACAGCAGGATTTTATTTTATTTGGTTCTTACTTATTAATATAGCTAGGTGCTGTCCCTTTCAATGTGAAAGACAGCAAATCCGTATCCTGTTCAGAGCGAACACACACACACTGATTCTTTGGCTCAAACGCACAGATCCTACTTTGGCACGAAAAAAAGCAAAACAGGAAGGGTGTTTGTGCCCATGTGCACACTGACGTTGTGGTTACAGGTCATGGGTGTGGAACCCCTCCCCCCTGAAAAAAGTGATCTGAAGTAGTTAACTTCATTTATCTGCAACCTGTGGGTATTCGGATCCATATCTGATCTGAGCCAGCAACTTTTTCCAAGCATTTGCTCCAAGCTCCTCCCCTTACCCGTAATCCCTCACATCTCCTACCTTCCCTCAGATCTGGTTTGTCGCTTCATGCATAAGCATCATGGTCCCTTTAGCTCCAAGTTGGGTATAGTAAGTGGAAGTTTTTTCTTGTATATTTAGTGAGCGTGTGTGGTTGTTAACCCTTTCCTCCCCTTTGCTGTTGGTCGTTTTTTGTTTAAAAAAAAAAAAAAAAAAGTGTAGTAGGCCTAACCCGACCTTAGTGTGTGTATGATAGTTTTGGCTTGGTTTTGGCTGAGGTGGGTTTTTGTTATGGCTGAGCAGCCAAAACCGACTAAATGCACAGTGTGTGGCCACAAGCTTTCACCGGCTGATGGCCACACTCTGTGTGTTATTTGTCTGGGTGTTCCCCATCTTGCTTTATCTTGTAGCATGTGTGCAGGGTTCAACCCTAGGGCCCTAAAGGAAAGGAAGGCAAAGCTGGTAGCTAAGGGCCTTCTACCAGTTTCTGCCTTGGACACAGCAACCTCGGCTCCAGTAGCTGATCACCCCCTCCTCCCCTGACTGGGACTCAACCTCCCACTAAGCCTAATGAAGTGGGGACTAAAGGAAAAGAAAAGGAGAAGAAAGACTAGGACAAGAGAGGGGATAAGCATCGCAAGCGATCTCCAGAGCGGGAGCTCTTCCCTAGCCCGCCTACCAAAGTGATTAGGACTACCTCGGCTCCACTCCCCAAGGTTCTCCCCGAAGCTGACTGAGCCCTTGGACCAGAGGCCTTCATCGAGGTCGTCGCACAACCAGCCAGATCAGAGTCTGTCGCCTCCTCGCTTTCGAGTCTGAGTCTGTCGGAGCTAGATATGGACAGGATGATGCGGAGGTTCATTCAGACCCAAATCCAAATGGGGGCCTTGCCAGGCCCCTTCCCAGCCAGAGAGGTGGCCTCCATGCCCTTCTTCCATCCAATCTCTCTTTCCCCGATCTGACCTGCGGTTTCGGGGTTTATGGATCAGAGGATCCTCTGAGCTGGGGGTTTGGCGCCGATGGTTCCACCAACATAGACGCCGGCGATCATCTTGAGAGTTCCTCTGATCAGACCTGTTTGGATCCCAGCAACTCTCAGGGCCGAGAACGGGGAGTCTGATACGAGGGAACGGAGTTGTCTTCGGCTCCAACATTGTCGGATCTGAGCCATTCCTTCGGAACCCCGGCTACGATCCTCATGGCTGAGCCGGGGAGAGCTTCTTCCTTGTTGGCTGCTAAGGAGGTGCGTTCTCCATCGGCTTGGTGGAGAGGATTCTCCCAAGGATTGAGACCCCAGCCTATTGCCTTGGACTCCACCCAGGCTCCTGTGGATTTGGTTACGACTCCAATCAGCTTGTCCCAGGGACAGCCCGTGCTAGAGGACCCCAGGTAGATCTCATCGTGGAACCCCCCTATGACTTACATGTCCCACTGAAGAGGGTCCCCATAAGCACTCATGTAAAAGGAGGCACATAGACTCCTCCGAGTCCCTCACAGAAAATACTGGCTTAGATGATGGTGAGGGTTCCCCCAGGTCACCTCCCGAGGAGGTCTCCTGTGGAGACATCATGGAGATCCCCCACCAGGGGGGGAGGTTGGTCGGCCCCAAAACCCTCTATGGATGAGTCAGTATTCCTGGAGGCCTTTGGCACGGGCCCATCGACATCCTGGGTGTCCCCTCCTTCGGATCCCTTAGTGGATCTCATTACCACGCGGGCATGGAAGGAGCCTGACACCATAGAGCCAAAACCTAAACGCCCTGACAGGATCCTCTCTTCTCCCTCAGTCAGGCTCTAGTACAAGGGATCCCTGGTGGATGCTATGGTGGTTGCATCTGTCACCAAGAGAGAACTGTCACAGGCAAGTTCTTCGGTCCACCCTCCGGACAATGAGTCTAGGGCGGTGGATCGGTTTGGGGTATAGAGTTTTTTCTTCAGCGACGTTTTGTATTTGAGTGCTGAATTATTTGGCACACGTCATATGACTTCAGCAAGACCTAGTCACAGAGTTCGCTTTGTCGGCCCCAGAGACTTTGTCGCTGGAGGACAAGTGGTTATACTCAGCGAAAATGTCGACTCTCAAATCTGTATCGAACACGTACATGCGTCTTCTTTCCCATGCCACGGAAGGAGCGGCTAGGGCGGCTGGGACCGGTGTAGCTATGAGGTGACACGCTTGGCTCAGACTGTCAATTCGCGGACCCCTTCAAGGCGTCATTCACAAATGCTCCCATTGATTCTTCCCTGTTCAGGAAGACAGTACGTGACACCCTGGTCCAGAGTGAGAAGGACGGGAAGAATCTGTCTGCCGTCGGAGTCCGCTTCTCTAGCCCTCAAAGATCCTTTTCTAGGAATTCGAGAGGGCAAAAGAAGATGTGGTTCCGAAAATCTGTTTCCTGGGAATATCAGGACAACTCTCCCCCTAGAGGCAGAGTGGGACAAGACAGATGCCACCCCAGAGGCAGAGGGGGGCCGAGGAACTATGGGTCTAGGGAGACCTTCTCGGACAGTCCCACGCAGCAGCCCTGAGGGGGTTGCCTGACTGTCCTACTCTGGAGACAGTCGGGGGCAGATTATCATTGCACCTAACGGCTTGGGAGTCCATTACAGCGGACTGTTGGGTACTTCAAATAATATCCAGAGGCTACTCCATCCCGTTCGTTGCCCCACCCGTCCAACCAAAGCGCCTCCCAGATGTTCCACCCACTGAAAGGAGGTGGCAGCGCAAGAAATTTCAAAGCTGCTTCACAATCAAACCAGTCCCCCCAGATCAGTCCGGATTAGGCTTTTACTCCAGGTTCTTTTTAGTGCCAAAAAAGATGGGGGACCTCAGGCCCATATTGGACCTGTCATCCCTGAACCTGACTGTAGCCAAGCAGAATTTCCAGATGGTCACCTTGCAGTCCATTCTACCTTACCTCCGAGAATGTGACTGGATGTGCTCGATAGACCTCCAGGACGCTTACTACCATATCAAAATTTGCAGAAGCTCCAGGAGATTCCTTCACTTCCGGCTGGGAGCCAATCATTTCCAGTTCAGAGCCCTACCCTTTGGTCTCACCACAGCCCCCAGGGTGTTCACCAATGTTATGGCAGTCGTAGCGGCTCACCTGAGGCTTCAGGGAATTCGGGTGTTTCCTTACCTAGACGATTGGCTCCTCGCTGCTGCCACCAAGCATCTTCTTTGCTTGGCTAAAGACTCCTCCTTCCTGCGTCTTGCAGTCAACCTAGGGATTACCATCAACAAGTCTTGCTTGAACCTGACACAGATCTTGGAATTTATAGGGGCACGGCTGGACACTTTACAATTGAAAGTCTCTATCTCGAGACTGGGTCCAGAGCCTATGGGCCCATGTATCAGTGATCCTTGGCACCAGGCTGCCAATGGCGAGCGATATTCTCCTAGCCCTAGGCTCCATGGTCGCAGCAATGTCAATCCTTCCCTGTGCATGCCTTCACATGCGGGTGCTTCAGTGGACCCTGGCAGTACATTGGTCTTGGCTAGACCTCCCCATGGAGTATCCAATTCGAATCAGCAGAGCCTGCAAGATGTCTCTCTTCTGGTAGCTCCAATCACCAGAAATCTTGGTAGGGCGACCCTTCGTAGCACCCACAGCCCAAGCCATAGTGACCACGGACGCCTCTCAGCACTGGTGGGGGGGGGGGGTGTTTGGGGAGGATGGTCCAAGGCACGTGGTCCCAGACAGAGACCAGATTACATATACGTGTTTTGGAGATGAGGGCAGTGCTTTTAGCATTGCAAGCCTTTCACTCTTGTTTTTCCCCCAGGGACGATTGCAGTTCAGTCAGACATGTTGATTGTCTGGTACATCACAAACAAGGGGAAACCAGATCTTACCCTCTCTGTCACGAGGCTATGAGAGTGTGGGAGTGGGCGATCTCCACCAGTCTGTTTCTGATTGCAACGCACATCCCGGGATGCTCCAAAATTTTAGTGGACAGACTGAGTCGGGCTTTTCTAATACCATACGAGTGGTCTTTGAAACATTCGATAGCGGAGGAGATCTTCCTTGCGTGGGGTCAGCCTTGCTGTGTTATCTTCGCATCTCCTTCCAACTTGAAGTGCAGCAAGTTCTTTGCTCTGATCCCCTCACTAGGGGACTACCCCAGAGACACTCTCGTCCATGCTTGGCCTCCCGGGTTACTGTACGCTTACCCCCATTACTTCTCATTCTGAAGTTTCTTCAGAAAGCTTGCTGGCCTCCCGGGTTACTGTACGCTTACCCCCATTACCTCTCATTCCGAAGTTTCTTCAGAAAGCTTGCTGACTGGGGTGCAAAGTGATCCTCATTGCCCCATTCTGGCCTCATCAGGCGTGGTTCCCCTTCCTCTGGTCTCGTGTTCCATCTCCTCTGATTCTGGCTCCTTGCCCGGATCTCATCTCTCATCCCTCGGGCATCTGTCTGCCCAACCTGGACAGCCTCAAGCTGATAGCTTGGTTGCTTCAGTTCCACTGATGGCTAGGACTCCCATTCTGTCATCTTCAGTAAAGACTATTCTGGTGGCATCCCACAAAGCTTTCACTAGGAAGGTTTACTGCAGCAAATGGAAACGCTTCTCTATTTGGGCTTCTCAGAGGAACCTAGATTCCTTTACAGCCCCGGTTCCTGCAGTGTTGGAGATGTTCTTCATCTCACATTGCTGCAGTCCTTACACTTGGGTAGTCCGCTGTCCTCGGTCGGCCCGAATATCAAAGTATAAGGCTGACGTCGGTCAAGGCGCATTTGACTGACATCAGGACGTCAGGGTACAAATGCGCATGACCGACGTCATATCCTCAGTCTTTTTTGCCGCATGGTCCGATGCAGAAGCAGTATTGCGAGTGCTGGTTGGCGTTCTGAAATTTTTCGATTTCGGAGTTTCAGACCGAGTCAAAGTTGGCTAAGTACCCCGTTGGGGAATATTTTAGTTTTTTCTTGCCTCAGTGGTTTACCGGATGTCAGAAAAAGTGAATAATTGTATTTCTTGTGGGAAACGGATACCGCATAGAGACTATCATACTTTGTGTATTCCTTGTTTAGGGCCTGAGCACGACGTTGTTGGGTGTCGCTCTTGTGCTAGATTCAATAAGCGCACTATAAAGAGGAGATTAGATTGTGCCAGGTTAGTCTTCGGGAAGCGGTGCAGTTATAAAATGCCGTCGGATGCTCCGACGCCCGCTTCTTCGAAGAAGTGCAAGGACAAAGCAGTTAAGCATAGGCTTGAAGAACCGTCCGTACCGGACGCCGGTTCTTTAGAGGTGTCGGTGGAGCCGGTGGTTCCACCGGAGGTTTCTTTGGGATCCCAGGGAGAGACTTTGTTATTGCAGGATGTGGCCACTCAGGAGGCAGGTCAGGGTGATGGGGCTTCTCAGGTTACTATACTCCCCTCCCTGCCTAGGGTGGTTAGGCCCACTCCTTCTGTTTCCAAGGCTTCTCCTAGAGGCAGGCCAGGTTTAGCTTCAGTTGGTGTCACCCCTAGTTCTTCAGGAACTGTGCCCAAGAAGCATATGCTTAAAATGGCAGAAGATTTGATTACTTTGATTAGGGGTTCTTTGCCCCCTCCTGATAAGAGACCTAGGGTGGAGCCTGAGCTAGGGAGTTTTGAGCAGGCTTCGGATGTTTCAGTCTTCGGCTGAAGACTTGCAGGAGTACTCTCCTTATTCTGATTCTGATGTGGATGATTCTACTCCTTCTGCTTCTCCTCCTGAGGATTTTTCTTTTTCAGAAACTCTTCATTCCATGAGGGAGCATTTTAAGTGGGAAGGTCAGGACTTCTCTGATTCCAGGAAAAGGCTTAGGAATTTTGTTTTACCCCAGCATAGGCCTTTGGCTATACCTCCTGTTTTGGATGTAGTGGAAGATGTTTTACAGAGGCTTCTCTTAATCCTGATTCTTTGCCTCCTGCTCCTGTTAAACCGGATAGGTATTACAGGGTGCCTGAAGCTCATAAGTATCTTTTTAGAGTCCTAGGGCAGACCCAGAAACTGTTAGCCAGGGGCCTAAAGGTGTTAAGGCTTCTGTTGTCAAGAATCCGGTTCCTGCAGATAAGGAGGCCAGGGCCTTGGATAGATGGGGAAAGAAAGTTTATACTTCTTCCACTCTAGCTATGAGGGCTTTGAATTGCCAGTTTCACATGTTGAAATACCAAAACTATCTCCTTTCACAATTGAAGTCTAAGGTTGATGCTCTGGCGGAAGGTATTGATTGTAAAGAGTTACAAGATTTAGTACATGTTTCTGAACAGGTGGGTAAGCATTCTTTGCAATGTGGTTTTGATGCTGTACAGGCCTCGTCTAGGGTGGCTGCCACTGGGTCAGTTCTTCGCAGGCACGCCTGGCTGAGGGATCAAAATTTATCTGACCATGTTAAAACAAGGATTTTAGATGCTCCTTTAGAATCTGATGTGTTGTTTGGTTCTCCTGTTGAGGCAGTTTTAAAGAAAATGGAAGACAAGGCTAAGTCTATGCAGACTGTTAAAGATTTTTTGCAGGTTCAGCCTCCAAAGTTTAGTAGAAATTGGCCTACTAAAGGGTGGGCGTATCCTTCTTATGATTCCCAGTCTAGGGGTAGATGTAGACATGGTAGGGGCACAGCTGAGGGCTCTTTCAGGCCTAGAACAGGGAGTTCTCCTGCACAGTCTTGGTGAGGGCAGGGGTCAGTCCTTTCGTAAACAGACCCAATGACCTACCTTTTCAGCTGCCAGAGCCTTCTCGTCTGGCAGCACCTTTGGGAGGAAGGTTGGCACTTTTCAAAGAAAATTGGAGTTTAATTACCCAAGACAGATGGGTATTGGATATCATACACCACGGTTACAGGTTTTATTTCCATACCTTGCCTCCTTTCGAAGGCATGCCAGACGTTCCTCCTCAACAAAGAATAGAGGCTCACAAGCAAATTTCTCTGTTACTCCAAATAGGGGCCATACAGCCGGTCCCTATGCCAGAAGTGGGCCTAGGATTTTATTCTCGCCTGTTCCTAGTACCAAAGAAGGGGAACACGTGGAGACCAATTTTGGATTTATCTATCCTCAACACTTATCTGGACATTCTCAAGTTCAAAATGTTGACGTTACAGCAGCTTTTGCCTCTGCTGGGCAAAGATCATTGGATGGTAACTTTGGATCTCAAGGAGGCTTACCTTCATGTTCCTATCAGACTAAGTTGCAGGAAGTATCTGCGTTTTCGAGCTGGGACTTCTCACTATCAGTTCTCTGCATTGCCCTTTGGCTTATCTACTGCGCCCAGAGTGTTCACGAAAGTTCTGGCTCCAGTGATAGCTTTCTTCAGGCTAAAAGGAATACAGATCTATCCTTATTTGGACGATTGCCTGATTCTGGCTCAAGGAAGGGACCAGCTTCTTCATCATTTGGAATATGTGATAGCAGTGCTAAGATGCCTGGGGTATTCTGTGAGCGAAATAAAGTCCAGTCTAGTACCCTCTCAGGACATGTGCTTTCTGGGTGTAAGACTGAATACAGCATCCCAGATGGCCTTTTGACCCCGGACAAACAAAAGAATCTTTCCCTTTACTTCCATCAACTATCTCATCAGTCCGGGCTGACTGCAAGGACAGTCCTTCAAGCCTTAGGGTTCATGGCATCTTGTATTCTGGTGCTTCCCAATGCCAAACTGCATATGAGGAAGCTGCAATGGTATCTCAAAATGTATGGACACAGCACTGCCAGGATCTGGACACTGTCATTCAAATAATACCTTGCATTCAAAAGGAATTTTTGTGGTGGGCTCAGGAATGTCACCTAAACAAGGGACTCTCTGTGACCCGGCCAGAGGCGAGTCAGATTTTAACGACAGATGCCTCAGACAAAGCTTGGGGAGCTCATCTAAATGGAAAGTGGATACAAGACAAGTGGCCTGCCAGACTACAACATCTACATATCAACTTGAAGGAGATGTTAGCAGTCCAGTTTGCATTAATAGCTTTCAAGGATTTACTTCTTCCAGGGCAGGTGTTGATTCTAACAGACAACACAACTGTCATGTGGTACATCAACAAGCAAGGGGGAACACACTCTTATCCTCTATGCAGGCAAGCAATGATTTTGTGGGAGACTGCTCTCAGTTTACAGCTCAATCTTCAGGCAAGGTTTCTGCCGGGAGCACAGAACTCCTTAGCAGATGTGTTGAGCAGACGAATTATGGATCCCCACGAGTGGAAATTGGATCCTCATGTATTTCAGATATTGACAGTGTCATGGGGAACTCCAGACATAGATCTGTTCGCTTCTCCACTAAACCATCAGCTGCCAAAGTTTTGCACGAAAAGGTTTCATCCCACAGCTTGGAAAGTGGATGCTCTTTCTTTCAATTGGAGCAATCTTCATGTGTATGCCTTTCCACCTCTGCCTCTCCTCCCAGTGGTACTTCTAAAGGTCAGACAGGACAAGCCAAGGGTGATTTTAATAGCTCCAGATTGGCCTCGACAGCACTGGTACCCATTACTGAGAAGTCTCGTACGGAAGCCTCCATGGCCTTTGCCTTCGATTCCACACCTGTTGTCCCAGGAGGACAGTCATTTGCTCAATGTCAAACTTCACTCTCTTAACCTAACAGCCTGGCATATTCTGTTTTGCACCATAGAGGGTCTCAACTTCCACAACAAGTTTTGAATGTGATTTTGGAAGCTAGGAGGCCTAGTACAAGGAAAGTGTACGCAGATAAATGGAAGAGATTTTTATTTTGGAGTGCGGCAAAGGATTTTGATGTTTCTGAGCCTAATTTAAGTGTGGCTCTTCAATATCTTACTGAGTTACTGGACAAAGGTTTGTCCTTCTCTTCTATTAAGGTTCATGCTGCAGCAATTTCAGCTCACTATGACTGTGACCCACCATTGTTTTCTCATCCTTTGTTCAAGCAATTTCTTAGAGGGCAAAAGAATATAAGACCCCACGTAGAGCTCCTGCTCCTGCTTGGGATCTCAATTTTGTGTTGGAGAAACTCACTCTACAACCTTTTGAGCCTGCAGCTACTACTGAGTTGAAATATTTATCATGGAAGACTGCCTTTTTGTTGGCCATTACCTCTGCAAGAAGGGTTTCTGAATTACAGGCCCTTATGGCGGTTGAGCCTTTCTTAATTTTCCATAAGGATAGGGTATCTTTACGTACTAATCCTTCCTTTATGCCTAAAGTGGTTTCTAGTGTGGCTTTAAACCAAACTATTCATTTGCCTACTTTTATGCAAATCCCCAAAATAAAGGGAAAAGATTTTGCACACTTTAGATGTACACAGGCAGTTGCGATATTATTTGGACAGAACTAAAGGGTTCAGGCAGTCTCAGCAGTTATTTGTTTCTTTTGCTTTGAGTTCTCAGGGCAAGCCTGTGTCAAAACAAACTATTTCTAAGTGGATTGGGTTTTGCATTGCTTTCTGTTATTCCCATCATGGCAAGGAGATTCCAGCTGGGATTAGACTCATTCCACTAGGGCTACTGCCACTTCGACAGCTTTTTTGAGGGGGGTGGCAACCAAGGATATTTTGGAGGCAGCTACTTGGAGTTCAGTGCATACTTTCTCTAGGCATTATCACCTACCACTTTACTCTAAATCCAGGGCTGGTTTTGCCACTGCTGTTTTGCAGGGCATTTTGGCAGCTCCCGCTTCCTTATAGTTTGGCCATCCTCCCTTACCTCTGCTTTGGGATTCTACCCAAGTGTAAGGACTGCAGCAATGTGAGATGAAGAACATAGTACAGTTTTGTACCTACCATAAATGTAGATGTTCGAAGATCCACATTGCTGCAGTCCAATTTACCCTCCCTCCCCTCTGTTGTTAGAGGTGGTTGTGTGGGTTGGGTTGTAAATATTGTGTATATTGTATATATTGTACATATAATTAGTGCAAGGGTGGTTGGTTGTTTGTTTGCTGTCTTTTGGTTTTGGCCTTTATTTTTAGGGTCTTCTGACATCTGGGGCAAGAAAAGACTGAGGATATGACGTCGGTCATGCGCATTTGTACCCTGACGTCCTGATGTCAGTCAAATGCGCCTTGACCGACGTCAGCCTTATACTTTGATATTCGGGCCGACCGAGGACAGCGGACTACCCAAGTGTAAGGACTGCAGCAATGTGGATCTTCGAACATCTACATTTATGGTAGGTACAAAACTGTACTTTTTTGGCCATTATTTTCCAACAAGGGGCTAGTTCCTCCACTGTAAAAGTGCAACTGACGGCCATCTCCAATTTTCATGTTGGCGAAAATATGAATGCTCTGGCCTCTTTGAGTCTGGGTAAAGCTCTTCTGAAAGGCACCTTTCTTTTACACCCTCCAGTTAAGGACTCTGTCCCTTCTTGGGACCTTACTCTAGTTCTGCAGGCGTTAGTTGCTCCCCCTTTTGTACCAGCAGCATCAGTAGATTTGAAATTCTTATCCTGGAAGACAGCTTTCCTAGTGGCCATTACTTCAGCCAGGAGAATTTCTGAGATTCAAGCTTTGTCTGCCTTGCTTGATCTTTCATAAAGGCAGGGTCTTGGTCCGCACGAACCCTTCCTTCTTACCGAAAGTTGCCTCTGAATCAAATATTAATCAGACTATTAACCTGCCAGTTTTCTTTCCAAATTTTCTGAACAAGGGTGAATATAAACTGCATTTGCTAGATGTTCATAGACAGCTTTGTTTCTATTTGCATAGAACTAAACCCTTTCGTAAGTCTGACCAGTTATTCGTGTCCTTTTTCTAGACCCTTTTTGGGCAAAGCCATATCCAAGGTCTCCTTAGCTAGGATTACACAATGTATACTGCAAGTCTATAAGGAAAAAGGTCAGTCCCTGCCTGGTCATGTTAAAAGCTCATTCTACCAGATCTATGCTGCTTTTTGGTCTAGGGTTTCACTGGATGATATCTGCAACAGCGACCTGGACAAGGTCGCATACATTTGTTTCTCATTATAAGCTGGATTTGATCTCTAGAGGGAGAGCATCCTTTGACTCTGCGGTGCTCAGGAATATCCTTCCATGAGGGCCTCCCAGGAGTTTTGGTAGCTGGGGACTCTGTCCCACAGGTTGCAGATAAATGAAGTTAACTACTTCAGATAAAGAAGTTATGTACTCACCATAACGTCCCATCTGAGTAGTTGTACTTCATTTTCTGCAACCATCCCGCCTTCCTTCCCCCGAACCTGTTCTAGGTTAGTGATGTTATTGAGTTGCTGGTAGTTTGGATAGTAGCAAACTCTATCTGAGGGAAGGTAGAAGATGTGAGGGATTATGGGTAAGGGGAAGAGCTTGGAGCATATGCTTGGAAAAAGTTGCCGACTCGGATCCGATATGGATCCGAATAAGCACAGATTGTAGAAAATTAAGTATAACTACTCTGATGGAACGTTATGGTGGGTACATAACTTCTTTTTTGGTGCATGTGTACACTGAAGTTGCAGTTAAAGGTCGCGGGTCGCATGGAAGAGCTCTGAGGGCCGCCTGCAGGCCACGGGTTGGACACGTCTGATTAAGAATATGCTGAACAATCTACTTAATGCCAAGAACACCTTTATACTCTCTTTTTTTTTTTTTAATTTACATTGTTGCAGTCATTGACATTTAAGGACTCTAATAAACATTTCCCCATTGTTGTAGAACAGTAATACTTAAGGCTTACACTGGTCCCATGCCTTAACTTTTCAACAGATGAGGACAAAATCTCCAAAAATGTACCATCCCAAGTTAAACAATGTTATGGATAATCTCCTCTCACCCTCCATTAGTAATGTATAGCAAAATATGTCCTTAAGCTGAAAAGTCAAATCTGTCATGTTCACACTTGACCCATGATATGCACAAGCTTCAAACCATCAAAAGCAAGCTATGTGAATTTGTAACTTTATCTGATCCTGGAAAATGCTGTTAGTGAAGTAATAAGAGCTATTGGCTGGATACCTATGTTACTCCAAGCTGCCTTCTTGATTACTACCCTGCTGTATAAAAAATATGCTTGGGGTGCTGCCCTCCATTGAAAAAGAATGACACTAACAGAACAACCCTAAGAGGCAATGCAAAAATTGTCTGCTTTCTCTCCTTACAAGCCTGCCATTGAAGAAAGCAGGTTTTTCAAATTGGGCTCCGCTACATAAAACAAACTACTGAACAAAGTAAGACATCAATAACAACTTTCAAAACAAAAAAAAAAAAACAGAATTGGGTGGTAGAAGCCATTTGTTTCCCTCTTAGGGCCTAAACAAGCTCATAAATGTAGGATGGTGACTCTTGGCACTGTAGTCCCTTAAAAATAAGTCCACTGGATGTGGCTGTTAACCTTTTACAATACATAAAGAAGGGCTTTCTGTGCTACATAATTATGGGGTCCACTTCTGAATCTGGAAATACTGAAATGCTGAATTTCAGTATCGCGAGACCAGAAGAACTAAAGTCCACAAACAAAAAAAAACAAAACACCGGCGATCAAAATATGGAAGAAACCAAAACTGAAAACACCCAACCCTCCCTAACATAAAAACACACACACACACACCAAAAAAAAAAAAAAAAAACCCTACCACGATCCTACGTTTAAGCACCCCCTACATGCCCGCTACTTAAATATACCAACTCTGAAGTTGCACTAACACAAAAACAGCAACATGCCTACTTCTATGCTCCCTACACTCCCATTACATACACACACACATACCCATGAGAAACACACACATAACAATCACTACTCTGAAAATCTATACAGACACACCCTCACCGACCTACCCTAACCTACTCCTACAACA